>NW_020897692.1:4874127-5153040 GCF_003984885.1 Neopelma chrysocephalum
GAATAGAATAGAATAGAATAGAATAGAATAGAATAGAATAGAATAGATATTTTCAGTTGGAAACCTGAAAAAGATCATCTAGTCCAACTGCCTGGCCAATTCAAGACTGACAAAAAGTTAAAACAAGTTGTTAAGGTCATTGTCCAAATGCCTCCTAAACACTGACAGATTGGTATTGACCACCTCTCTAGGGAGCCTGTTCCCATGTTTGACCACCCTCTTGGTAAAGAAATGTTTCCTAATTTCCAGTCTGAACCCTTCCTGGCACAACCTTGAACCATTCCCATGCTTCCTTTCTCTGGGTACCAGGAAGAAGAGATCGTCAACTCCCTTTCTGCTTCCTCTCCTCAAAAAACTGTAGAGAGAAATGAGGACACCCCTCAGATTCCTTCACTCCAAAGTAGCCAAGCCCTAAGTCCTCAGATGCTCCTCACAGGACACTCTTTCCAGCCCTTTCACCAGTTTTGTTTCCCTCCTCTGGATACATTCAAGGACCTTCACATCCTTCTTAAATTGGGGGGCCCACAACTGCTCAAGGTGAGGCTCCACCAATGCTGAACAGAGAAGGACAATCACCTCTTTTGACCACATGGTGTTGCTGTGTTTGATGCACCCCAGGACAGGGATTACCCTCTGGGCTGCCAGGGCTCACTGCTCACTCATATCAAGCCTGCTGTCAGCCAGTACCCCCAGATCCCTTTCTATAAGGCTGCTGTCCTACCACTCCTCTCCCAGTCTATACTTGAGCCCAGTGTTTGCAGAATCCAGCATTTGGACCTGTTAAATTTCATCCCATTAATCATAGCCCAGTGCCCCAATCTCTCTGCAAGTCCTCTTGTCCTTAAAAAAAGTCAACAGCACCTCCCAGTTTGTATCATCAGTAAACTTGCTAACAGTGCATTCAACTCCTGCATCCAGATCACTGATAAATGTATTGAACTGGCCCTAGAGTTGAACTCCAAGTAACACCACCAGTAATCAGTCGTTGGCAACCAAATGTAACCCCATTTACTGTAGTAAAAAACTCTTTGATCTATGCCCTCCAGCCAATTCCACACTGTCAACCCACAGTTAAGATGGTGTGAAAACCCCTAGACATTTACTGACAAAGTATTCACTAGCAACCACTTGATTGGATCTCATCCAAGTTGTCACAAAACCATCCTAAGTAATGAAGTTAATTTTTTTGTCTGCTATGTAATGGCTCATAACTTCTGCACTTCTAATCACTGTAATGAGTATAACTGTGATTGTAGGTCACATAACACCTGCTCATAAGAAGAAATAATACCAGAGGACTGACTGTGTCTGAACTGCCCAGCATTTCCCCGATACTTTACAACTCAGCTACTATGTTTTCCTTGTACCTTTTTGAACCAATTTCTGTTTCAAAGACATTTCTCCAACTGTTTAATTAGAAAGGAGGTAGAGTTAATTAATTAGCTAGTTAGATATGAGCCATCAGAGAAGCTGGATTGAAAAGGCTACTGCTACTTCACTTTCAAAAGAACAAAATCTTCTTCCCAAAAAATCTTTCAAATATCTTCTTCCTTCCTTTAGAAGTGTCTATGTGCACTGATGAAGTTAAGGATCTACCAACTTTTCTATTATAAACCCATTTTGGAGCTCCTATACCTTCTGACCAGCTGAAACAATTCACATCAATTTGAAACAGCCTCCAAGGCCTCAGCTCAAAGGAACTTTTTTTTCTTCAGAGAACACAGAGCAGATAGAGCTTTTTTTCTTTTTTTTTCTTACCATTTTGTAACTCAAAAATACTCTTATATTGTTCTTTTCAAAGATGACATTTTACCATCCCATAAACATAAAGGAACTTAGCATTTTGTGCCCTGTTTGCAAAAAAAAAGAGAAAACACAATGTAATGGCTGTGCAGCTGGTTACATACCTTGCAATTCAATAATTCTTTGTGAGCAGTAACTGTTCCTTTGCGTATTTGATTGCACTGAAGAGCCATAGAGACCTGTGAAGCACACACTGCATATAGCACAGCAACGGGCTACAATAAGGCAGTTTTCCTGAGATAATATTTTTCACACAGAGACTGAGACAAATTAATACTGTAAGTATGCTAAACTGTTCATCGTGTAGTAGCTTCTACAATTGATGCTGGAGTTTTTTGAAAACTAGTAAACAAAATGAAAATATTTTTGGGACAAAGCACTTGGGTAGTGGAAAAGTGATCCATGGAGTGTGATTCTGCTTAAAACAGTCTGAACTTACCTCTACTAGTTTATGGTTCCAGTTCTGACAAACCTGAAATCATATTTGTTATTCTTTACAGCTACTCACTCCATAAATACTCTTTTATGTCCCAGTGACTTTTCTTCTGGTTTAACAAAATTCTGTTGCATTTCAGTCTTCTCTACTTTTTATTCTCTTCCCTATACTCATGACCTTCCTCACATTTGGATAGTCCCATACAGTTCACCAAAAGAGGAAGAACAGGTCACATAGTCATTCTAGGAGTTGGATTCCAAGCATGTGTTTTCTGAAAGAGTTTTGTTTTGTGTCAATGTCAAATTTAGGCTTTCAAAAAAGGTAAGTGTGTAATTTTTCAGTTATCTTATGCGAAGATCCATTCTATTCTTAATTTCCTCCTTTTCCCACAAAAGTAGACACAAAGTTGGTTGACATCTCCGAATTAGAAGAGGGAGCAGGGTGTATCAGCATATCCCAGGAAACAGTTTTTAATAGTATTTCTGTCTTACTATCACCTTGCATGTGCTCCAGGGCAGATCATTTGATCACTCAACAGTTTGGGTTTTTCTCTGTAGCAAAAGGACAATGTTCTCATTCCTGACAAATAACTTCAAGAGCTCCAGGGCAATATTCTGTGTTATTATCAAAAGTTGCTATTTCTATTCAACTGGGTATATTTTTAAAGTGTTTTCTTGAAGTGTTTGCACATGATAAGGAAGTGTTAAGAATGCAAAACATTTGACTGCAGATGTGCTACTTCACTGTTGCTTTTTCTGGATACGTTCCTGTTTCCTGTCCAATATTTCATCAAAGGGATGAAATGTAGCCTTAGAAATGCTGTCATGGGAAAGAGGAATCATCCAGTTCATACAATCAATCAGAGTCACTAGGAGTCATACAGTAAGAGGATTTCAGAATTCAGAGTTTGATCTCAGTAAGAATAGTTTACATCCATTTAGTTCACCAGAATCACACCAGGATTACACTTAAGAAAAGTAGAATTTGATGATAGAATTTGACCTCTCCATAGGCAAAAAAAAAGGTTAGACTGTTAAAAGCATTATTTAGATGTATGAGCTCTCATAAGAATGGAATTTATATGCCTTCATGAGTGTGACTTTTGCAGGTCTGATTCTATTCCCTCTCCCAACGGTCGGACATAGAAAAGCCTGCATGCATTAGGTTGCATTCTTCCACCTTGCTCATATAAAATCCTCTGTAAGGATCAAGCACATTTGCAATTCATCTGTAGAGGATTATAGAATCATAGAATCATTTAGGTTGTAAAAGATCCTTAAGTTCATCAAACACTTCCAAGTCCACCACTGAACCATGTCCCTAAGTGCCATATCTACACGTCTCTTAAATACCTCCAGGGATGATGATTCCAAAACTTCCATGGACAGTTTGTTCCAATGCTTGATAACATTTCTGGTGAAGAGATCTTTCCTTTCAGGTAGCTGTAGAGAGCAATAAGGTCCCCTTTCAGCCTCCTTTTCTCCAGACTAACCAATCCCAGCTTCCTCAAGCACTCCTCATCAGACTTGTGGACCAGACCCTTCACCAGCTTCATTGCCCTTCTCTGGACACGCTCCAGTACCTCAATGTCCTTCTTGTAGTGAGGAGTCCAAAACTGAACACAGGATTTGCGATGCAGCCTCACAGGTGCCAAGTACAGGGGGATGATCACTGCCCTAGTCCTGCTGGACCTATTATTGCTGATACAGGCCAGGATACCTTCTTGGCCATCTGGGCATACTGCTGGCTCATGTTCAGCTGACTGTCGATTAGTAATCCCAGGTCCTTTTCTACCTGGCAGCTTTCCAGCCACTCTGCCCCAAGCCTGTAGTATTGCCTGGGGTTGTTGTGACCCAGGGGTAGGACCCAGCACTTCGCAATGTTGAACCTTATAAAGTTCACCTCAGCCCATCAATCCAGCTTGATCCCCTGGTTGTCCAGTATGTGCTGTGTGATGGCACTCAAGATTATCTGCTCCATGACCTTCACCGGCACCAAGGTCAGGCTGACAGGCCTGTAGTTCTCCAGATTCTCCTCTCAGCCCTTCTTGTAGATGGGTGTCACATTTGCCAACCTCCAGCCCACTGGGACCTCCCTGGTGAGACAGTACTCTTTGCAAATGACTGATAGTGGCTGGGTGAGCACCTCCACCAACTCTATCAGTAACCTTGCCTTTCTGGGGGGAGAAGCCCTAATTCCTATATAACCATTCTCAGGCACTTCCATGGCCCCTAACACATTAATAACCCTCGTGTCTTTGCTGCCACATGGATCTCCATTCCCTACCTCCACTGAGATCGCAGACCAAAGGAATTTAATCCCTTCTTCCAGCAGAAGAGAAGGTTAGACAGGCAGGAAAGTTACTTGTATCACTGCAACTGACTATTCCAAGTTTTTTCCAGTTCTCTTAGCTTATCTGCTGCAAGCTGTTTCTGTTATGGCAAAGTGGCAGACAGTAGACAACATACCATTATCTCAGTCACCATGGTTTGAAATAGCTGAAATTTAGGCAAAAACACAGTTCTTTGCTATTTCTATGGCATAGATGAAATCCTGGGCAGAAGAGTGTATAGATGGAAAGTTTGCTTTAGGGATGGAAATATTATACCCTTCATAAGCAAGCAAACCCCTTATGTCATGCATGCAAAAGCACAGATACCCAACATCCTAAGAAAAGAAGAGAAGACAAAGAAACGTAACACCATGACCCTATATTTGCCTACTCATACTGGATGACTGGCATTGACTTGTAAAGCAGGAGTGGAGTACAGTCAAGACTAGCAGCCTGTTAATCATGATGTTAATCATGTTAAGAAGCCTTTTAAGAGAATCAGTATAAACAAGGAGACTACATTAATTAGCAAGTAGATTAGCCCCAAACAGACATCTCTCAGATCCATTTTTGCTGTAAATCAGAGTCTTTTTCTATTATCTGTCAAGTGCATGTACTTAGCGTTACAGCGCAAATCCATAGTTCAGCTTCACTCTCCACTCACCACCTCAGAGCCTGTATGTGATATGTGCATGTTGTGAGAGAGTTGTGTGGCTGTTCATTCCACATTTGAATCAGAGTAGTGTCTTTGACAGCTGATACTAAAGAAAAGTATTAAACCATAATTTCTATTCAGCAAATGCTATTTTTGTCTCCTGGAAATTGGACAGTTTTCCTATGAGGTTTTTAGCTCACATACAGCAAATTTGAGCTGGTCTTTAAAGGGGGAAAAATCCTGAAGGCTACTCCAGCTAGTTTTCTACACTAGTTCTTGAAGGCATTTGGGAGCACCTCAACAAGTAGATCCTCCTGGCATTTGAGGACTGTGGTAAATGAGAAATTTACATGTTACAACTTCATAAATTCTGTCAAAACAACTCAATATCAGTAAGTGCATGCACTCTCAGCCTGCTGAAAAGGCCTACTGGAATTTGTCTTACCGTAAATCTCCTTATAAGAGACAGTTATTTTCAAGGCCCTTAGCTTCTCTCCAAGGTAGAAAAACATACAGCCCACTAAGGGCCCTCTGCTTTCATGGGTTTTGGTTTGGGGTTTTTTTCCCACAAGAACATCATTTGAAACAAAACATTTTCTCTTCTCCTTTATTCCCACTAAACTAAATGCAGAGCAACTCACTGTCAGTAAAAACTGTATTTAATTCATAGTCCTGTGCCTTAAGTAACACAGCCAGCCAGGAAGAGGTTCTCAGCTCTTCACACAAGCTGCCCTCCCAGACTACAGTTGTGTGATTATACCCTTCCTAGAAACATGAGCCCTAGGGAAGCAAGAGCAGAACTTTTGGTCCACTACAAAATAAATAAATATAGCCACTGAAGGTTTACCACTGGAAAGGAAGAGCTGATGCTGGATGCGCAGGAGGGTTGGAATTGGAAAGTCATCACAGATAAAAAAGTAGAATATGGTAATTTCCATGTTTCGTCTCTTGAGAGCTTGTCAAAATAAATATATTCAGAGACCACATGCAGATGGTCTCATCATTTTAGGCATTGTGCACAACCATATGAAAAAGGGATTAGCACAACAGAAATAAACAGGCCTTTTCTTAGTTCTTTCAAAGACATAGTAGAAGGGAGGAGAAGAATCTCTCTCCTAATTAGAAGAAAAACAAATGAAAAAAATTACTGGACTAGAAAAAAATAAAAGAACTGAAAGCAGAAAGCACACTCAAACTTTCTACTGAACTTTTTTAAAGCAATCACAATGAAGGATTGTAGTAGACGTTTTCAGATATAAGTCCAATTTTTCTTCACTCAAGGAAGAAAAACTTTTTTATATGCCCATGCCAGCATCAACGCTAAGCAATCATTTCTTTTTCATTCTTAGATAAAGAGTTTTCTTGCTACTATGTTAGGCTGATGTTCATGTGTTATTTTGATGAACGAGAATAATTTCCAAGGATATGTACACAATATCTAAGTATCTTGCATCTTGACACTATCAGCATTACATATTGCCATACTGAACCCCAGACTAACTATTAAAAGCTATGTTCATACTTTGGAAGTATTTTTTTAGAAAATATTTAGAAGTATATTTATTCCTTTGCTTGGTGAAAAGAATTTGTGAGAAATTAGAGCAGTGGTAGCCAAATGCTGCCTCCTGACCTTCATGATATGCTTAAGCAGAGAACATAGGTGTCCTTTGCCTAGCAGTGAAAGAAAGGGTGCCAGTGCAAAGCAACTTCACCATCTCTGAGTCACTGTGTCTGCGTGGCTGTACATCCAGAGCCATCCTCCCTTTCCTGCAATGGAGCAATGAGAGTACCCTAGGAACTACTTGTCTCAGTTTAAGGAGACTGAAGTGTTTTGCTAAAGAGGATGAGTTATGAGGTGGATCAAACTCCTCTCTCTCAGCAATTGTAAATCCGAAATTAAGAGGCTCCAAGTAGTATGGAAAAAGAAAGAAATAGCAACCCTTTATTAAAGGATATATGTATATTGGCAAAATCAGCAACACAAAAACAACTAAACAATAATCCTGTACCCAAAATTCCCCTCCAAAAAGGAAACAGTTT
Source organism: Neopelma chrysocephalum (assembly GCF_003984885.1). Taxonomy (NCBI): domain Eukaryota; kingdom Metazoa; phylum Chordata; class Aves; order Passeriformes; family Pipridae; genus Neopelma; species Neopelma chrysocephalum. Next base: position 4,881,394 of record NW_020897692.1, read on the forward strand.
GATACTTCTCTGTCCTCTAGCACAATTCTAATCACGGTCGGCAGGGGGCGCTGTTGGGCTCTGGTGGTCATCGTGTGAGGCCCGGCTCGCAGGAGGAGCTGAAAATGGAGATTCCTCTCCCACACCGAGGAGGGGAAGAGGAAAAGGGGAAAGAAGGGCAGTTTCTTTCCCACTAAACTCACACCATCTATGGCTGGCTGTGGTCAGGCCACAGCCAAGTCAGGCCCTTTTTTGTCAATGAGCACAAACTCTCCGACGAAATCTGAGCAGATTCGGGCTGGAGACAGAGCAGCACACAGGCAAGCCGAGGCCAGAGAGGAGCCAGATGACCAGGTTGAGAGCAAAACGGCCTCAGAGCTTTTCTAACACACACACCTTGCCTCCGTTAAGGCAAAAAGTGAAGTGCCCCTATCCAAGGAGAAGAGGAGAGAAAAACTCCTCACCCCCCCAGCCTTAGAGAGGGCTATCAGCCTGGAATGTAGTTCTGCCAGCCAGCTCCTTTGTGTAGGTCAATCACCCAAGGCAGAAAACTGTCCTTCCCATTCAACATCCCTTCCCCACCTTGCAACAGGAGAAGAAAATTCCCTTTGTTTTTTTAGAACAAGTAAACCCATGACACTACTGTATTTCCTGCTTGTGAACTATGGTAGAGATGCTGAATTCCTTGGCTTTTTAAATTATGCAGTATCCATACAGTACTTTCAGTGATATGAATTTCTTGGGTAATGGCTCATGGGAGTCAGAAAAAGGGACACCACCAATAGACTTCTGATATGCATTACTTTAAAACAGTCTGTAAGAGAGAATATTTGTATAATGTTACACCTGAGATTTTCAAAATCGCATAGGTGTCTCCATACCCCTGGTCTATGTTCAGAAACCTTTCAGAAGTTTGCACTCTTCTGAGAGTAGCAGAAGGAGCCTTCCATAACATCTTTGTAAATTCAGGCACTAACACCAAATTTTAATTAATTGCAGGATTCTCTATTTTTTAAGGATTTTTTAAGATCCACGTCATTTTTTTCATAGCACCACTGATAATTATTAAAGAAGGTCCTGGAATTATAGTATAAAGCTTATTTTTATTTTCAGGAAGGCCTATTGAAATAAATAGAATATCTCTGAAATTCATGCTTCACCATTTATTGTAATTTTGTTTATACAGAAGAGCTAAAAAACAACTGGTCATCTTGTAGATCACAGGTTGCTAAATTTAAACCAGCTACCCTTGTTTTTGCCTTTACTGACTTGTGCTTGACTGAAAGATTTTCTGGAAAGACATTCATTCTTGAGACAAGACCATAGAGAACCTAATATTTCCTTCAGCAGCATGTTGTATTGTTCAATATCAATGTTATGAATACTCTTAGATTTTTTTCTTTTGCATATTTGGCTTCAGCTTTCATATATTAAGTCTCCTCCTATGGTACAACCTTTTGATCTCAGGGTTTTGGGAGTTTTGTGGGGGTTTTGGGTTTTCTTGTTTTGGTTTAGTTTGGTTTGGGTTTGTTTGTTTGTTTTCACATATTTCTAAGTCATCAGTAAACACTCTAAATTGCCTGACACCTTTTTAATAAGTCAAACTGATTGAAGTCTTCAGGCCTTTCCTTGCAGACCACTTTTGTGTTTATTCCCTCCACACTCTTTAGTTTCCAACTTCTCCTGGAGCATCTGGAGACCAGAAACTGAAATACAGACATTAATCCATACACTGGAATACAGCCAAATGTTTTAATTCTACTTATTGCTTAACCTGTTTTCACATGCAGGATCTCCTAAGGCCTTTTTTGTCAATAATATTAAGATGACCCCAAGAAAAGATTTTTCAGAAATGGGTTTCTCAAATTAAATATTTAAATCCATACCCACCAGTTTAGTCTGGTTTTAACTGAAACCATTTCAACATGAGCTGTGCTCAGGAATTCTATATTTAATATGTATTTACATGATTTTTTTATTTTTCAGTCTCCCCTTTCTTCAACTCCTGCTTGGTACAACAATTGTTTTTACATCAGTGATTTCAGAGGAGCTGTTGCTTCATGCAAAATGAAACTTAAATACTCTCAAACATTGAGCATATGCTAATGATGCTTGATTTATTATTAATGCAGACTCCAGAGAGAGAAGCAGGATCAGTGCCTTAACCCTAGTCTGTTGATAAAAATGGACCAAAGGCAGGCAGTCTATTCTGTAATGTGTCCCTCTAAGTTTCTCAGGGTCCTGGATCACTTGAAAAATTAGAGCTAAGCAGAGATACATGTAATGGGATGGGAAATGGTTCTGGGATCTAATTAGTGGTTTTAATAAGCTTGTATTCAAAGCTTTGTCTGTCTCTGCTGTAGTTTACAAGTTTTGCAGTGTGAGAAGGTCTCCATTTCTCAAGGAAACCTAAACAAACTCTGAAAAAGCTCTCTTCCTTTGCTGCAAGGAAAACCCATATGGCCCCAGCCCCAAAGAGACATCTCAGAGGAGTTGGTTAAAGAAGTCAGCCTCTCTGGGCTTGCAGGACAGAGAGCTGGGGCTGCCTGTGTTGAGAAGCAGGCCAGCCACATCAACCTACACACTCAAAAGAGAAACTCCTGTTGAAGTTGTAGCTGAATGCCTTGCTTCCCAAAAGAGGACCAAGGAACCAAATTCACACAGGCAGTGGAGCTTGCATAAAGGCCATCCAAGTAACTCACTGTGAAGTTCTAACACAAAACTGGTGGTAGAGGTGCCTAGGGAGCCCCTTCACACTCCTGGGTTTGAGTCCATAAGGCATCTCTCAACAGAGAGAAGAGAGAGACATTTTTAATAAGTGGGGTAGATGAGAGAAAAACATCCTAAAAATCCCCTCCCATTTGCCTCTTATAAGAACAAAAAGTCTAAAGTCTGAAACTCATTAAAACTAAACCAGAATGGAAACATTTTATGGAAACAGTCTGACCTGATCCCCCTTCATAAAATGGGGCAACAATGCCATGAAACAATGGCTGTTTCCCTCCTGCTCTCTCTGCCAGGGTTTTTCTAGGGTCAGTGTGCCATGAAATCCCCTGCCGTACCAGCAGTCACAATGCCACGAAGGGGTCAAAACATTCTCTCACAGTTACCTTTTAGCTCCAAGTGTATTCATCTCATGGTTTGAACAGACCTTACTGGATCAATAGGACTAAACTTTTCCTCATGGGGAGATATGTGGCTGAAAGGTTTTTGAGTATTTCTAGGCTTATTTAGCTCTTCAGTTGGACACAAAGTACCATGTCAAAAAGAGAACAAACATTTGAAAGCAAACTATAATTTCATCAGAGACTTTCTGCTCTAAGCTTCAATTTTAGTGAGAGACTTGTGGTTCCATAACTGTATACAAATAAGGAAAAACTTTTGACCTCTGTCCCTTCTCATAACTGTATTAAAAGGCAAAAAGCTTTTATTTTTTTTCCCATGAGGAAGATTTCCTTCCCTTTGAAGATACTCCAACAAGATAAAATTTTCTTACATCAATATACTTCCACACAAACATACTTTGTTTTGTTTTCATGTCAATCTAAAGGGAATAAGAATGGAACACTCAGAAGCTGATTTTAATAAATTAATAATAATGACTTTATCCTGTTTAAGCTTCTACATGTGCTACTTGGTATAGAATAACCTCAAGTTAAGAGTGTCTTCAATGAAACCCTTCAAAAATGAACATGGATTTGAATTTAACAATGAGAAACTTTATATTTACACCATGGCAGATGAAAGAGATGTTATCTGTGACAAGAAAGCTTTAAAAACATTAAGACTAAAGTAAACAAAGAGAAGTGCAAGCAAGTGCTCAGCAACTACATTGGAATTTGCAGCAAGATGCCAGTAGTCAAAGCCGTTCAGGCTGGTTGAGGACTGTGACACTGACTATTCCATCTACATTTGAAAATGGTTCTTGGCCCTGAGATTCCAGGGTTCCTCTTCTGGTGAATTTTTCCTATGTGAAATCTAAGGGTAGAGATTTCTCTTTGTTCCAAAGTCAGGGAATGAGGAAAGAATACACTGGATGAGTTAAATTCCATTTTCTCCCGTCATCTTCTGTGTAGAAAATTTAAGATGATAACATGAATGAAAAACAGATCTCATAGGACCTAAGGGTTAGCAAAATTATGAATATGGGAGAAATTCCCTTGTCCTTAAAAATGAGAAGTGACATCTAAAAATATATGATGCCTGGGTAGCATTAGCTAAGATTCCAAGGATAGAATGGAAATTTGTCTGTAAAGGCAAAATTACACCAAAATGACATGATGTCCAGGATTTAACCCATAGCCTGGCCAGGGCTTCTAGCATTCCTTATGTCTATTTCCTTTGTGTACTCCTTCAAACCATCCTTTCCCTAAAACAGACAATTTTAGAGTTCTTACAAGGTGAGATATATGTGTATGTTTGGCTCAATTAGAAGATCTCCATGTTGAAGTTAGAATAGAGCAAGACCTCAGACGTTTTTTAACCCTTGACCACTGTAGAAAGGGTAATTTGCTTATTGAGTTCTATGGGTGCTCTCTGCAGTAAGTCGTAGTTTCAGCCTTAATAGGTCTTTGGGTTGGAGACTATTTTCCACAGCTGCAAAAAAAAAGCTAAAATTAAACCTCACAAGGGCAATTTACTCAGCAAAGGGGAAGTCTTTTACTGCTCAACAGTGACACCCCTTGATATTCAGCAGAATATTACCGATAACTTTCAAAGATAATTTAATACCGTTTGCAGGACAGAGAACTGCAGGCAGTGCGGTATCTCCCAAAGGAAACGTTTTTCTTTCTTGGTTTGTTCAGGAAAAAGCAGCTCAGCATCCAACCTATTGTTCCAATAAGAGACACTCAGGAAATGAAAAAGTTTACAGGGGAGACGCTCAGAACACTGAATCTGTATCCCCAGAAAATGCCTTTGCCGTGAAAGTGGAAAGTTTTAAAATTGTTACAAAAGGAAGAGCATTGAAAAAGACATTTTATCAGCTTTAAGGTCTTTTTCTGAAATGTTAATATTTTTAACGTGATTGTTGAAATCGATATCTCCCCTGAAAATTTTTTATTCATTCAAACCCTACTTTTTGTCAGAATTTTTTATTATCAAACTTTTCATATGCGTAGCTTCTACAAAGAGCTATACCCAAATGTCAACAAAGAATCTGACTACTTGCTTATTCAGTTAAATAGAATTTGTAATAGCCACAATTCATTTTATTAACCCTTCAAAGTGCTACTATACTGCAAATGAGAATTCAGATTTAAAAATGTCAAAGAACTGAAAGTAGTAAAAGTAAACCAAGTCTTTAACAAGTATCCTGCCAGCAGGATATGGAATATGGCCTACCTTTCCGGTAGTTGGGTTAGCTGGCTCCGAGACTGTATTTGGGAGCTAGCCATGAAAAGTTTAAATAATCATCCTTTCTGGGCCAAATGCTCAGTGTTAAAACAGGAAATTTTGGCTCACATTTATCTCTATAACAGATGTTGATTGGCCAAGATGAAATTTGTTCGTGCATTATGTGAGTAAGTGTACCCTTTTGCCAATTCAACAGAAGCACTTGTGAGAAATCCAAATACATACATTTCTGCCGGAGCTCTAGCTTTATTCTCCTCATGGTACAAATTCATTAGTGAAATAGCTGTAGATCAACTAAAAATAGCTTGGCATTTAGGTATCCTCCACTGGTACCAATTAGCATTATGGAACAACAAGATCTATGAAGAAAGTCTCTGGGGACTATAGCATAGATAGCATATGTGTGAACAAAGAGTTAATTCCTGGCTAATAAATTCTCAAGACACTGAAATGACTTAATGTGACAGGGTTTAAAAACTTAGTGCCAATAACAGACAGATTGTAAATTGGAAAAATTGCAAAAACCGCACAGAGAAAAGGTAACAGTAAAAGTGCTAATCTAGAGGGAAGAAAATTTGAAAGCTGTAAGGAACAATAAGGAGCAGCAATGGTTTTAAGGGCACACTTTTATGTCTGTCATTATGTTTTAAGTGGAGCCTTAAACATTGCCTACCAGTAAAATGTTGATACTTCATTGTTTGTAAGAAATCAGCTGTTACTTTTGTCTAGTAGTAGAGTAATGCTTGGTACTAAAAATCTGGGATGCACACTGTGCCTACACACCATAACAAAACCCTGCTGTCCAAGCTTTGCAATATGCCTTGAAAGTAAACAAATGTGAAAAAGCACATCAGACATGGAGAAAACAAAACCCCAGAGATGAGACGCATAACTGAAAATGGTCCTTATTTCTGAGCAGTGAAACTTGCCATTTTAATGATGACAGGGTTGTCTGTTGGAATATTTTGAGAAAAGCTATTTGAAAAATCTTTTGGCCTCAACCTCTCTGTATATATACACATGGGGACATTGAAATAGAGCCAGGAATATTTTAAAGCTGATTTTTGGAATCACATTTTAGCACCTTACCTATTTGCAGGGTCCTTTATAGGGAATTAGGAGGATAAAAATATTTAATTTTGGGAGTTGAGTGCTTTATCTGAAAGTGGATATATTCCATTCCTCTGCAACTGAGATGGGAACACCTTCATATAAAGAACCCGCTAAATGAGTAAAGACCCAGACATTGGTCTTTCAGTGTTTTGTTGTTTAGGTTTTTTTTTTTAAGAGGCACATCTCTGTTCTCAGGCCATACAGCTAGATTTAATTTTTTGAGCAGATTTCATCCTGTGAACACACACACAGACATGAAAATTCACATCCACACAAGAGAGACACACATACAAAGGAAAGAAAAATAAATTGGCCCAGCAAATATAGCACAACATGATACCTGGAATCAAACTGACACACAAGCAGAGACTAAATAATCCAATACCAGTGGAAACTCAAGGCACCTAAAAGCCAAGGATGCATCTACAGTAATAAGTATTTTCCTTCCTTCTTTGGCATCTGTTGACCTACACATCTGATAACAACAGATTACTCTTCTTACCTGTGTGTTTACTTCTTTTAAATTAGTCATAAAAGTTCAAACTCTTGGCTATAAGACAATTTACCAATACTCCATTAATCAAAATATCTCTTTAAACTTGTGTGTAAACACAGTGGTATACCAGTAGCCTAGTCTTCTAGTGGATTTTATCTTCCCTAACTTTAGACAGCTAAATAAAAATTAAGCATCTAGTCTAAGTCAGCCATCTGGGCTATGGTTATAATCAAGAGGGACAAACAACTAGGCAGACATAAGGGTACCTCTAGAGAGTCTTTATCCGGCATCTCTTTTTACTATGAGCCCTCAGATAAGACAGCTCTGGATAGCTCTGCCATCTCCCTCTTTCAACTATCACTGAAGCCTAAATAACTGAACCACATCTCTCTTATTTAGGTGGTTACAGTTAACTAAGATGAATTTCCAGCCTACAAGTTACACCTGCCCCATTTCTTTTTGGCACCTTGTATAATCAGATTCTTGTTCTTTGCTAAAAGCACTAATATGCCATTATTTAATTGCCTACATGGAAGAACCAAATACGGGCTTTAACCAGCTAGTATATCTCTCCCTTGCTCCTTCTAAACAAAATATGTGAGAGCAGGTAAGATAAAACGAAGAATGGGCTTTCCTGCTTTGTGTGGTTTCTACTGCTCTGGATTTACCATAAGAATGATGCCACTCATACTCTCCCTTCAAAACAAATATGCTTTTAAATAAAATACAATAAAGTCATTGCCTCATTTGGAAACTTGAAAAGTGCGTTTTTGTCCAAGAAATGTTTAATTATCAAATGTACAGTTAAAAAAAAAAAAAGAAAAAAGAAATTAAAGAAATTCACCTTTTTCTTGATTTTAGACAGACCTTGAAGTTATATAAGAACAACTGCCCTGTTTCTGATGAACAAGATATAAAATAGTAACATTAACACATTTTCTTGAAATCTTTAAAGTTTTTTAAATTGCCCATGGAGGTTTGTGAACCAAGGTCATTCTGTGTCTTTTCATTCTTTTAATTATCTAGTTCCAGCCTGATACACTAGCCTTGCTAATTGGACACAGACAAATCCCTTATCAGTGAAGTCAGTGAAGGACCTATGAAAAGAGTGTGGGAGACTGCTGTAAATCAAAGAAGAGGAACTGAACAGAAGGAAAGCCAATCAACTGTACCCCTCCGAGCTGTGAATTTATAGGAAAAGTTCAACCTCTTTGGATAGAGGAATAAGTGGCCAGCAGGTAGTTACACATGTCATTGACCTCTCCCTGATAGATATTGTTGTAAGGGGAGTCAAATGCAGATTCACACCTGCCCTTAGTTTCTTGGGAAAGGGAAGATTTTAAGCAGGAGCTTGTGCTTTGGGGTGTGTAGGTGCTGAATATAGTGTTATTCATGTCTATTTCCATATTTCCAAGAAGCTCGTCCATACTCTCTCAAACCCCAGTGAGGGAATTAATTGTCCTGTTCTTTAGCATTTCCATGCATATTTGACAGGTGTGATGCACACAGAGAAGTCTGAAGCTCTGTCTGTCTCTATTTAGTAGCATAAAAAATGTGCGCATCTGTACTATCCTTGACTTTGACTTCTCACCTTTCTCCTTTCCTAGCACTTTTCCACATTCTCCAACATTGGCACTGATTTTTCTCCTCTAAATCATGGCTCGTCATTTGAACAATAGCTTCCTTCCATCTCGTATCTTCCATTTTGACTTTGGATGGTCATTTTAAGCAATTCACCTTCCTCTCTTCTTACCCACTTTTTAGTATGAAACCTCTTTGTTCATGTATTGTGTCTGTCTGAGATTGAGCTCGTTTTCCCATAGCAGCCCTCACAATGCTGTGCTTTGGATTGGTAGCTAGAAAGGTGTTGATAACACACCAGTGGTTTGGGCACTGCTGAGCAACACTGGCACAGCCCCAGCACAGTCTCTCAACATTCCCTTCCCTCCACCACCATCGAGGGGCGAGCGGCAGGGGGAAGTGGGCAAGATCCTGGGAGGGGACACAAGCAGGCCAAATGACCCGAACTAACCAAAGGGATATTCCATACCATATGATGTCAGCTCAGATATAAAAGCTAAGGAATGGGTGGGGAGGGTGCATTTGTTATTTTAAATGTTTGCCTTCCAGAACAACTGCTAGGTGTGCTGAAGCCCTGCTTCCTGGGAAGAAGTCAAACACCGTTTGCTAACGGCAAGTAGAGAATAAACTTTATTTTTTCCTCTTTGTGCATGTGCAAACTTTTGTTTTTGCTTTTTCAAACTGCCTTATCTCAACTACGAGTTATTTTCCATCTTATCCTCTCTCCCCTGTCTGTCTGGGAAGGGGAGTGATATAGTGGCTTGGTGGGCACCTAGCATCCAGCCAAGGCCAACCCACCACAGTTCATCACCTCTTTCATTTTCCCTGTGTCTTGAGGAGTCTCTACAGTTTATATGCCAGTATCTATGTCCTGGTTTTCTGCCTCTATATGGTTTTCCTCAGTGTTCAAATGTCAGACATCCACAGAGATATCCAAAACTACCTCTGATTTTCACAAGCTGTATTTAATCCACAGCCATAAGATGTTTTCACCTAAATAAATCATATGACCAACACCCCAATATACTGTCCTTAAAGTCGAAGGAGCTTATACACAAACTATTTCAGAAATACTGAACTCTTTTATTTGCCAGAAGATATTGCTAAAGCAAAGAAATCCCATCATAATATCATCCATAACTCAGAAGTTATATAGAGAAAGAATCATTCAGGCTTCCAGAGAAAACACAAGGATGTTGTAGGACAAAAGACAAGAAGACATTATCGTATCAGTAGAGAAATATAATTGCTGTTTCATATGTATGAAAGTTACTTGGTTCTTTTTGTTTGTGAGACATGAAACTGAAAATTCCAATCATTTTAGCTGCTAAAATTTCCATGGCATCTTGCCCAAAAGACTGCCTTAGCTTGTTGGCAAAGTGCAGATCACATACCATTCACCTGCAATTGCTTTAACACTTTAGTTTAGCTAACCTTCTTTGGTGTCACACTATTGTGTGACTTCATAGTGCACTCTAGGGTCTACATCCAATTAACCCTAGCTTCTCTCACATCCAATGTTTTGAAGAAAAAAAACCTTAAATTCTGCACACTTGGGACTATCAGAAAGATCCCATGTATATTGTCCATTTAGGCGTATAACTTTCCTTAGTTGTTAAAATGTTACTCTCTGTAAAAGTATGGAAGAGTTATCATTATTGCTGTCCACAAGATCTCCAAGTCCAGAAACAACCCTTCATGTTAAATCCTTCTCATGATAATAATATATATCTGAAAAATGATTGGTGGTAAAAAGTAATGAGCTCCATGTTGGATACTGGCACCCAAATGGTTATACCATTTGAACATGTTCCCTGGCACAGTGTTGGCTCAAGCCAGCAAGCAGTGTACACACAGTTAAAAGGAACAATTTCAGCATTGGAGATCACATCCAACAGGCAGGTTTTATGCAGCCATTTGTTTTGTAGAGTAAGAGAGTGGCTTTGTACAAAAAGCTCTGTACAACTGCCCTTTGTCTTAAAGGAGTCCCAGCACATTTAGCATCATCTTATGGTAATCCACATAGGAGCTGAAGAGATCAGAGCTGACTCTATCCACTTTCTTCAGGCTTTTATGGATTTCTACATTTTAAAAATTTAAAATCCTGCCACCCCATAAATTCAATTGTACCATAATTAAATTATAGCAACATTCAAAAACATGAGACTAATTTATCTTTAGAAGAGACAATCAGAAAGCTTACTGATTTTTTTTCCCAGAGGCACAGTGCTATTTCACTTTTTCAGTCCTACATGCTTTCTTTTAAGAAGCAGTTAATAAACTAAATACTTTTCTGAAAAATTTTCCAGAAGGATATTCTTCCTTGTGCATTTCATTCACACTGCTTCTCAGACCTGTCAATATCTCTTGTTTTGTTCTGTTTTCCTTCAGCAAAGAGGAATCAAACAACATTAGACAGAATATTTTAAGATGGTCAACTCCGGAACAGAACAATCATGACAAACTGCCTTTTACAGAAAGCATTATCATCTCCCTCTCTTAGCTCTTGTCTCCACCAAAAAGGGCCTCTCAATGAATTGGAAATTCCTCCAAGCAGAGATGCATCTATTATCAGCAAAAGCAATATTTTGCCCATGCATTTTATGCTGACTACATGCACAGAAGTTGAAGCTCTGAATATAGTTGCTGGTTTTGTCAGTATAAAAATGTCACTAAACATCATACCCCCTAACCGGTATAGCCATAATGCCAAAAATGCTAACACAGATGTGGGTTTAGTTTCCACTATATTCATAATAAAATGGCAGAATCCTGAGAGATTTGAAGTTTGCAGCAGGTCCATGGCAAATAGGTATCACAAGAAAGATTAATGTCATCAAATGCCAATGTTTACAGCAGTGTCTCACCTATGTCTTAGCTAGTCACTGCAAGCTCTTTTTATCAGGTAAAGAGTACAATTAAACTTGTTCAGTCTCGTGCTGTTACCACTTTAGACTATGAATAGTCTTACACAAGTTTAATAAAGGCTTTTACTTAAAGACTGGTAAAAATTACAAGTAGATACCTAATATGCACTAGATGCAGAGCATCAGCCTCAAATTAGTAATCGACAGTGTACGTGCCTAATGGTAGGAGAATGGAGTCCTATCTTATGTGGCTTAGATTTTTACTTAAGTTTTATTCCACAGAAAATAAGATGCTTTAGCAGATACTCTAGCAGTTATCTAATTTACTGTCTTTCCCATTTGCTTTACCATCACCTTCAGTAAAAACCTTTTAAAGCTGAAATGTGAGATTCACTGTCTCATCCATCCTCTATTCATTCAGTTTTTGCTAGTGTAAAATATTTGGTGAAACCTTAAAAGAGAAAGGAAAAATCATCATATATTACCAGACAAAATTTGAGATGGATGTTAAACTATGTTTGATGGAAAGTAGTGATGAGTGAACCTTAAAAAGCTTGTTTGAATTAACATAAAAATATAACATGAACACTTATCTGAATGCTTCCGCTTATTTTTCTTCTAGGAATCAGGTTTAGACATCCCTTGATCTCCTTTAACACTGTTAGGCCAAAACTTTAGAACATTGAAAACTACCTCTTTCATGGTATTTCAGTGCTTCTAATCCCTGCAAAGAGGGGGAAAATACCTGGCAGGTTTATTTTTAGTTTTGGGCAAAGGTTGAGAACTTTCTCTTAAAAACAGAAATTTAGACTCAATGGCTGAACAGTGACAATATCTTTCAGGCTGAGCCTCTCAGTTCCCAAGAGGAGAAAATAACCCCCCCCATTACAGTAGCCAAGAATGAACAGAGGTTCCAGGAGTAAATATAGACACAGAGATGCCTGGTTTCTTTTCTGCCTCAGAAGCTATCAAGAAAATTTAATCAGGCTTTTCTTTTTCAGTCAATCCTCAGATTATTTTAATACTTTCACATTCTGTATTGAAATTCTGTCATCCTTGTCAGTATTTTTTTCCTAATGGCTGCATGCAGTCATTACTAAACAATTTGTTAAAGTGTTATATTTTTAGAGAGGTCTGTTCACTCACCATCTCATGGTAATACTATTTTGCAGGGGTCATAAGGAAAGAACATATTCATGATGAGAAAAATCAAATGAATGGCAAGACATAAGCATGTTCCTATCTCATCCACTTTGCCTCCCTATCCTCTTCTAGGCAGAGAAAAAATAACTCATGCCAGATTTTTACAGTATACCTAGCCTAGTGTTTTCTTCCCTACACTGAATTATGTAGTGCTTCTGCAGAAAGTGTGTACAAGAGCTGAATGTAAATCAGAAAAGTTATGATCATGGAACTAAAAGGCATCATTCCTTGCTAAAACCAGATTGGTATAAGGCATATTAGTGTGCCCACCTTAAGATCATGGAACTACTGTAGTACCTCAGGTATCTGTGCATGACAGCAATGAACTTAAAATGCATCTCCACTTTCATATGAAGTAACTGGCACAGACCTAAGTGAATGGGGAAGGAAAAGGGGTGACTTTACTGCTATAAATATGCTTTCTACATTAAAATGAATGATATACCATAAAAATCAACTCTTGGGTTTTCTGTGCAGCTGTTAAACAGTGCAACATAATAATCTGTATGTTCTACTCTAGTTTGGCAAGGGGGTGGAGAGAGAAATCCCCTGTATTTCTGAATTAGAACATAAATAACAGCAGCAAAAGAGAAACATAGTACATAAAATTTTGACAGCCTTGAGTGATCATTCACTTTAGATACCTTCTATCTCATGAACCTTTCACTGCTCCCTTGTTTATCATGTGCTTGTTAAAAACAAAACAAAATCACTTGTTGAACTAATTGCCAGGTTTTAAATACAGCAATAGCTTTTACTGCCAGTCTTTACTATCACTTAGGTAGTACACAATACTTGCACTACAGCCTTTTACACAAAATAAAACAAAGTACAAAGGAAGAAGACAGAAAATTCTTTAGGCTTCTCTCTACCTGTCATCATGATACTATTAGAGCTATTTTTAAATTTATGTTAAAATAGCCAGTATATATGTAATTTACATCTTAAGCAACGCTTCCATGACCTTTCAATCTATAGATATTTATGGACCCTGGAAGGAATACTGTTAAAATTAAATTGTGTTTAGCTGATTGATATTTTTACATCGCATACTCATTAGAATGAGGTTCCCATTGGGACACAGGCAGAGAAGACTGTAACTAAAGTTTAAATCACAGCCTCAGCTAATAATTTTAATGCTGTTTTACACCTATGGTAAGACAAACCTAACACAGACCCACACAAGTGCCACATAAGTTACTAAGGAGTCAGTTACTGGTCTTTCAGAAAATTCATGAGTGCAGATGTTTTGACTGCATTCTGCTGCTTTGACTCAATGGCTATTGTAAAAAAGCACTCAGCCTTCTTTCTCACATTACTTGTAAACAAAAACTGTTTCCTCCAGTTTATGGGAGAGTTGTGAAATGGAGTGAGCATCTTGCCCTGACTTCTGGTGAAAAGTAACCCCTTCTCCTTGTTCTGACCTATTTCGTTTTCTATTTGCAGGCACGTGGAACCATCTTTTCAACTCCAGTTTCGAACAGAGCTGAGATTTGTAAGAGCAAATTACCGTCAAGCATTCTCAATGCAAATCTTGTAACTTTAGAAGACCAAAGAGGCCTCTGTCAGCCCAGGGGTTCTGAGTGTGCTCTGTAAGGTAGAAGGTAATGGCTCTGGTGAGGGAAGGAATATTTATCAATCCTGTGCACTGATGATGAACGACACTTGAAGGGTCATTCTCCACTCCAGTTTTCTTTAGGAGGTAAACCATCCTATTCCCACATGCAAACCCATACACATTCCAGTGGGCTTGGGATGTCAGTTCATAATTACAGCCTTCACATTTAGCACCCAAGTTAAGAAAGCCAAGACTGGATTTATCCTTCTAACTTCCGTAAGTAGCCTGATGCCTGAATCAGAAGACTACTATCATCAGTAAAACTAAAAGAAGAGACAGTCTTCTCCAAGATGAGTCCCACCCACTTATTGTGTTCTCACTCTCTTTTTGTATTTATATTTTTGGGGTTTAGCATCCACCATAGCTATGGCCTGCATTGCTAAAATTAGCAGAATTGCATAGATTTGATACAGTAACTGAACAGCTGAATGTTGTCTAAAAATGAAATATTTTAATCCATGTGTTTTGAAGACATGACGTTATTTACGAAACTGCCAGTGGATGGAGACAAATGTTCTCAAGGGGGTTTTTTCGCAGGAAAGCAATTGTTCTCCCAGTCACGCTCCCTCCAGATATGTGTGTGTATGAAACTGATCCAGTGATTTCTGATACATCACAGCAGGAGCAGTGATCCATACAACCATTTATTCCTGTACCTTTACTGACATGGTGAATCATGTTAAGTTCTTTCTTCAGATGATTATTTCATTGCTATTTTAGTTTGTGCATTTATTTCTTTATTGTTTCCCTTAGTTGAATCTTGTGTGGCATGAATTCATTAATGTTAGGTAATGAGGTGGAGATTCAGGCTTATAAAGAGGAATTAACACAGACTAAATTGCAACTATATTATAGTACCACCATCTGCTTTACTCTTACAGAAAATTTACACATTCTCATTTCAATTAAGTGTCATGGTCAAAATAATTGTAAAATCTTTCATTCTCTCTGTCATTACAATAAATAAAGATAGCATTGGGGACTTAATAATGCTTAGTGCAAAACATATACTTCTATTCAAGCTTTATAACCTTATCTTTATCACCTTTTTGGATAAATATCACAGTATAAATAAAAGAAATGGAACAGTTCCATTTTATCAGCTACGATTAAGGTAATATATATTAGTACACAAATGGCCCACACAGCGTTGGTTTAAGCAGGACTGAAAACTTTTCTTTTTTTCACTTCTCAGAATCTTCAAGGCAATGTAAATTTTTTTGTCAAACTTAGTCTGAAAACTCAAAACTGCATGTATGTTTATGAGTCAAAAATGGGAACTAGGGCCTAAGAATTTTTCTTTCAACTACTTCAAATTCTTCCATTTGAGTTTGCTTGTTTACATTTGCTCCAATTTGGTCATATTTTGAATGGTAAAAAAATTGGGAAGCCAGATAGCTTGCAAAACTCCCTAATGGAAATGTGATATTTTGATCTTTTAAATGCTTTTCTGTTGATATAACATTTGGATTTGACAGTTGGTCGTTGTTTTGTTTGGGTTTCTTTTAACTTTCAACAAATCATCTCCTTTAAAAAAAAAAATTCAGAAAACAGTTCACTGACAAGGCTTATTTGAGGCTCGGAACTGCACTATCTATCCTTGGTAGTTACTTATATTCCAACCTGTCTTCACAAATAAAAACAATAAGCTTGCACTGCTTCTAGCTTCACTTTCAATATACTACATTTTGTGTTTCTTCCTTGCAATTCTCAGAAGCATTTCCAAACATTTTGCTTATTTGGTTTTATACTTTTCTTTGGCAGAGCTTGCTCTCTGGTCAAAAGTGAGTTGCCAGCAAGCCTGCTGATTTCTACAGCCACTGTATTAGGCCTATATGCTATCCGTGTATTTCATTTTTCCCAGCAATTCTAAAACATTTACAGGGCTGCTTTAAAAGATGTAAACATCTCCACTATGGCAATATATTCCGATACCATAAAGTCCTTTCATTATAGTGCAGATGCAAATGAAGAAAATATCAGTAACTTAAAGCTAAAATTATTTGGTTTAATCTTTTAAACCAGACTGTATTTGTAATATCAGGTACTTTGGAGTCTACAAAAAAAAAGGAAGAATGTAATAAACATCACACAAGCCTTGGTCATTTAATCTGGATATAACTAGGAGTGAGGGGATCAACATTTTATTTCTGACTACTGATCATGTTCAAATGCCTAATGCAGTTGCTGAACTATCAGCAACACAAACTGAATCCTGACAAGTTGTGAGCCAAAATATGAGTGGCATCCCTGAGGCAATGCCCCCGAGGAATACTTTTTTCCCTGCCTCAGAGACATCAGGGCACTACTTATTCACATTGACAGACAACTCTAAGACTTCTATATGAAAAAACTAAACACCTGATAACTATGGATGGCCTTGCAAACCCTCATCAGCTGCATTTTGGAGATGTGAACCAAAATTAAGACTTCATTCTACCTCAAACTAACATAACTTCAAATCTCAGTCCTTTTTGTAGCTATCAGGAAAAGCTTTTATTAACTATAATGAGTTTCAGATCAAACATCTGAAGACTTTCAGGAGATATATTTGCTGAGTTTGATTGTAGATAAATGATAGACAGCAATACTTAATCAGGAGTATTTCCTACACTTGCACCAGAGTACTTTTCCACTTTTACAATCCTTGTGGATTGACAAATAATCCAGAGACCATCCTCACTTTTCCAGAGTATTGTGCATTTCTTCACGAAATATAAAATCAGTAATCAATCAATAAGACCAGTGATGATAAGTACTAACAGACTACAGCTCTGCTCATTCATGCACTCTCTAGCAGATGATCCCTCTAGAACTAATTTGAAAATTCTGTTTCTATTGAATAAATGATGCAATGAGCCTGCATCTTTAGAAGATTTGAACTAGAATTTCAGGGTCTATGTAATAAAAGACCTAACTCCCCTTCCTGAAGACACTACTTATAAATAAATAAATGAAAAAACAGCTCTTTTACTTTGAAGACTTTACATCAGGCTCTAGAGAGAAACCAGGCAGCTTTCCAAAAGAATTTTTACAGTCAGCACACTGAAAGCAGTCTATCAAGTAACAAATGGGGGAAAAGCAAATTCAGCTGAATTAAAAGTGCTCCAGGAAAAAAAAAAAAAGAAGACAACAACTACGATTAAGAAAAAAAAATGTGTATATTGTCACATTGTTCTACCGCTAAAAAGTGATCAGGCACAAGGAATTAGTCAAAACAATTTAAAAAAAAAAAAAGGAAATCCCACTGTAAATAAATGTTATAAGCTACATGCACCTGGGCTGCTGGGAGAGCGGTCAATAAGAACAGTTAACATATACGAAAGGCACATGCATTGTCTTATCAGCAGTTTTACAAAGTAAGACATTGTTGCAGACTACACAAGAGAAGGGAATGGCAGGTAATAGTTTTACCAAGGGACTAGGGGAAAACTGACTTACCTGAGATCAGTGAAAGCTTTAAGAGGAACATGGAAGGTATGGAGGTGCCCTGTGAAATGACACTATTCTGGAGTCCCCAAGGAGCTTTTTTAGAGGGCAATCCACTTCTGAAATATATACTTTCTTTGATAAATCACCCTTCACTTAGATGAAGTTTTTTAAGAATTGTTCTCCTGATGAGAAAAGGTTACAGGCTTCACATCACAAGTAGAAGAAACCACAGACTTTATACAACTCCAGATTTTCACTTTTTCTTTTTGTAAAGGGAGACTGCCTTTGAGTATTCACTGTCCTTGTTATTTACTCTTATTCTTTGCTCCTTAGAATCAGTGCTGTCACACACAATCACAGAGAAATTAAGGCTAGCAGATGAAACAATAAAGAAAATCAAATGCAGAATCTGGTTTCCGGCAGGGCAGTTTCTATTCAGAAAACAGGCAGATTTTTACCTTATTTGACTAAAAGCAACTCAGAAATGTCCTAAAAAGCTCTACACACTTACATGCACTCTATTTCTGCCATCTCTGTAACCAAGATAGGAAAATACGATGGCAATCACCACTGCTTTCCTTTAGCCTGTCAGCTGTGTTTTTCTCTCTCATAAAAACCAAGGAATTATGCACACAGGGGTCTAATCCTGTTCTGAGATGCTATAGGGTAGACCTGGCCAAAGAGAAGAGCCCTGCCTCTGGAGGTACACAGATTCAGTGATCTAACAAGATGTTTCACATTCAGGTTTTGTGACTGAGTTCATGGTAGACATAACTCCTATCTATGTACAAATGCTCCCCATTCCTCATGAAATAACTGGTGAACATTCACGGGGCTTCTGTGGAACGAAGAACAATCTCACACCACAACCACTACTCATAAAAGGAATGTGAGAATTAATCCTGCTGACCTTTGAGAACCTTGTCACTCTTACCTGGTTTCCCTTTCTTTTCAGCTGTTGGTCCTAATTTAATTTATTGCTTCCAATTTAGTTCATAGGTTAAATTTTATTTTCTGATCCTCTCAATCCTTTTAAAAGGATGTGAGAGGTGTTAAAGAAGCGTCCATTCATTTAATTAATACAATTGCTACACACAGAAATGTATAAAATATCTAAAGCACTCAGCTTTCACCTAACTTTAGGTTTATTTGATTGACATCATCACTAAAAATCGTACTGGTTTCAGTGAGTTTGGGGCAATGCCAAGTCCTCTTGAAAGTCCCATTTTCCTAAAATTTAAATTATACTGTAAACATGATCATCTTTATCTTTCACAGAGGAGAGATGCTAGTCTTTATCACCTTCTTATGGATTACATGGGAGCATTTTTTTTTTAAATCACAGCACTGCCTCTGCAAGAAATCTGCATTAGTAGAGAGAGGCACTGTTCTTATTTACATCTATAAATTGTAAAAAGTAAAATCAAAATCAAACACTTGACCGCTTGTAACCCCATGGTCTTAACCATCTACAGGCTTCTGTGACATTGCAAATTCAGTATCCCAAAACTCTGTAATAGAAAAGCGGTCCTATGGTTGCTAATCTGCTTCTGTGTTGTTTCTGTTATTGTGGCAATGCAAACAGGAAAAAACTATGTTCTGATCTTTAAATAACAGGAACAATAGAAATGTACAGTCATTCAATATCATCCAGAATTTATTAACCTAAAGTATTCTTTTCTGATGCTGTTCTTTAATCAGCCATCTTTTGTAGGAGCAGCTGGACAGACAACACCAGGCACCTGGATGATAAAAGAAGGAGAAAATACTGAAGCAAAAATACTGAGGTCATGAGTGAGCCAGAGCTAAGATTAGCGTGTGTGTGAAAAGAATCACAAGGTCAAGCTGGAAAGCTGCTTGAAGCATGGTTGTTCTTTGTGGCTGGAAGCAGTCACATGGGTGTGTGGTATGTGGAGAGATAAGGAAACTATTGCCTGGCTCGGACGTGGGGTCCATAGAGAGTCTGTATATAGAAATGGAGTAATAAAGTTACAAGAGAGTTCTTCCTGCATAAAGTCTGTCTCCCGTGGATTCATTTGCTGCAAACAGTGCAGAGTGAGGACCTTTTTTCTACAATCTCTAACTAAATAAATAAACCTGTAAAAAAGAGAGTCAATTTTTTTTTAATCCAAAGTTTTCATAATTTCACGTTAAGTCTAATCTGTTGATGCCCATTAAGATGGCAGCAACGGAATACCATTCACAGCAGTTACTAGAAGGGCTGGAAAACATCAAATAAGACATAATACCCACATTTATTTGAGACATTTTTCCAAGAAAAATAAAGCTCCCACTACTAGAGAAAAAATACTTGACAATAAAAAGTCAAAGGACTGAACTACATATAGCAGAGAAAAATAATATTTGTTAATGCCTACTAGAATAGATATCCATGTTCCACAGAAATGGAAACTGAAAGAATCAGAGAATAAATTCTTGTTTGGTGGGTCCCCAAATGGGAGCAGACAGAGGACCACACTGCCTGTATATCATACAGTCCATTTTTTGTTATTTGTAAAAGGGAAACATACTGGAGCCAGAAGCTTTTTTCAAAATGTTTAAAGCAATAAATTTAATGGTATTAGATCTCCTTGAAGAGATCAGGTTCTTATAGACACATTATTTTCTTACAGGGAACAGAAAAGAATCCCTTGTGGTCCTTTTTCATGTATTTGTCTCCAAGGGCAAAAGGAAAACCTGCTATAATGTTTGAGAATTTACCTGCCAGAATCACTCCAGAATATTTCAAAGCATGCCTTTACCTTCACATCAGCCTCCAGTACACAGTTACAGCACTCTTCCCTAAAACAGGGTATCTTCCCTAAAACAGGGTATCTGTGGCTTTATCAATTCAACAGGCAAAAAAAAATTCAGCCCACGTGTTTCTGCCTCATCCTGTATGATCAAGTGTAATTGAAATCCTGAATCAACTACTGAACAGGTTGATTCCTCATCTGAATGTCTACATTCCCTTCCCCATCACCCACCACAAAGCAGCAGCCTCTACCCTTTCACATTCAGAAGCACACACAAGTGCTTACACATCTGAGTTCTTTCCAGAAATCTCTCACATCAGCCTTTTACTGTGAACCTTACTGCAGTGACTACATATTGCTTAAATCTACAGCAGCCCAGAAAGGAGGGGGCAAAAGAAGGTGCCTACATAGTCCATGGACACACCAGAGTGTGTCAAAATTTAAGCCTGCTTTCTGGGCCACACGTATAGAGAAAAAAAACCTGTTAGATGTGGGGGACGTAGAAAAGGATCCAAATAACCAGGGTGCTAAGGCCCATTCTCACACGAACAGCATCAAATGAAACACAAGGAAAGGGATACAGTCTTCCATTCCAGCCCTCAGACTTTCAGAAGGCAATTTTTGAGAGTCAGGATCTGATGTCCTACAAGAGCTGAACAAGACTTGCGAGGCTGCCTAAATATAAGTACTGAGAAGCAGGACTAATTTATAGGTAAATTTTAATTTTTTGAAAAAATACTGTAGTTTTGCATGTCCTTCCAAATTTTTTATATTTGCTGGACAAAGCTGATTGAAAATAGGAAACAATGCTTTTGGATATTTTTGCAAAGAACTTCCTTCAGGTGTTTCTGGTAAAAAAATTACAGGAAGCCACAAAAAATTGAGTGCACAAAGTACTGTGGGACTTGGCCATGAGCAGCTTTAGATCATTCTGGTGATTTTAGCTACTCTGCACTACTTCACTTCAAAAGTAATACCAATAAAAAGAAAAGAGATTTCTCAGACAGCAAAATGTATTTGCATATTCAGACAGAGAGCAGGTGACAGAGTCTGGGCTGCATTCCTACAGAACAAGAACAGCTTCTTTGTCCTCTTTCTGCTGTACATGTTATAGAACTTGCACAGTTCTATACATGCCATGTAGGCTAACTCGATACTTCAGAATCAAAGGTAAGGAAAGTACACAATATTGAGATGTGAGTCCACAAGCTCCTTTGTTAAATTTTCTTCCACTAGCACTGATAAATTAACCAATTAAAAATAATGCTTTTTCCTCTAAAGGAATTTTGTAGTAAAGCAATGGAGAATAGCATGGAGTAATGTATATTGAATTCCAAGTCAAAATTGTAACAAGTACAGATTAGAGTTGGGGAAAAACTCAAGTCCAGTAATTTTCTACCAGAAACATCCAAAGGAAATTCCTTTGCAAGAATATCCAAAAACAGTGTTTTCTTTTTTCAATCAACTCTGCCCAAGAAATATACAAAAATTAGAATGACATGAAAAACTATTATAATTTTTTTAATTAGAATTTACTTATAAAAGTCATACTTTTCAGTATTTATATTTAAGCAGTCTCCCAAGACCAGCTGTATTAATTTTAATGGCATGAACAGGCTTATAGACAGAAAAGGACTTGTGTTGCCTTGTCATAGTATAAAGCAATTGGAAAAGGTTGGAGATATCTAGTACAGAGATACAACCTGTTTAGTCATGTGTCAATCATCACCATGAAAAATATCTGACTTTATATTAAACATACAGGAGGCGAATAAAGAAAAGCCATTTAAAATTATGGCAGGAGAAAGTGCTGTCAGCAAGGCATCTCACTCATCACAGAGGCGGAGGAGGGCAATGTGCTACGTGCCATAACTCCTGTTCATTGCTGCAGAGCCAACAGCAATGCACACCAGCAGAGACATCGACCAGCACATTGTCAATTGCTCTGGCACTGCCCAGGAGCAGTGAGCTCCTTTCATTTGTGACAACCAAGGTGTCTTCATGGGCACATTGATCTCTCCTCCCCAGGAAAGAAAGGATGCACCTGCAATTAAAATTGGCCACATTCATTTCTGTGGTCATTAGAATGACTGGCCTGGTGCAGCTAACCCTCAGAAACACATCGGGCTTGTCCTCGTCACTCTCTGGCAATGCCACTGTACAGCTGGTATGCAGCCTATGTTGACTTTGAACTGTGACCTGGTGTTTTCTAGGAGAGTACCAGCTGGCCAGGACAAAACTGTGACAAGAATGTGCAAGAAATTCAACAGTTTGGAAAACTATGTGATAGTCTTTGGGTCTGCACCATGATCCTGTTTAGTTAGCTAGCATAAACATAGTTGTGGTGCTGAAAGAATACACAGTGCTGAAAGTAGGGTTCCTGAAGGCCCTTCTTGATAACCATCTTTCCCAGATATCTTTCAAGAGTCAGCAGCTTGTAGGGGTTGATACAAATTAGGTGAACTGGTGCCAGTCACCACTGTCATCTTTCCTGAGTTTGTTGGTTATGCAGTGTACAGACATCAAACCTCAGTGGATGGCAAAGGGATCACAGAGTCTCCTGGGAAACCTGATAGAGGGAGGTCTGTTTGTCCCAAACCTGACTATTAGTGCAATGTCTAGTGGACCACAGGCAAGTGGCCCACAAGTCAGGCAAATTGTCCCAAACATCTGTAGGTAAACCCTTCTGTAACAGTTTAATTATTGCACGGACACAGTTTGTGTGTATAAAACTGAATCATTTAATGGTTACAACTTTTCGGTATATATAGGGTTTTGGGAAGGAGGGACAAACCTTCCATTCATAGCCAGGATTAAAGGTCCAGGAAACACAGGGAGATGCTTTACATCAAACAGATAAGCAGGCATTTCTTTATCACAAATACAATGAGATGGGGCAAAACAAAGTCATAAAGAGATTTACCACAGTGTCTACAAGTCTGCTTAATTAATAGATAATGCAAGAATTTCAGGGAGTGAATATAAACAGACTTTCTTTGTTTAAATCCCAAGATTTCTTGCTGAGATCACTTCTTATCTCTGCTGTGTCATAAAGAATTTGTCCCCCAACAATTCCCCCTTTTTTGTTTTCGAGCTGCAAAACTGAAGCTTGTAAGAAACTTCAATTAATCATACGTTGTATACAGGATAATAAACAGGGAATACAAAGCATAATACAAAGGAATACAAACAGTCCCATTAATATTACTATAAATGCTTTCTTTAACCAAGATCCTACACTAAACATATCAAGCCAACTAAACAAACTATCTAACTCTTCTTCATCATCTTCTTAAAGTGAGCTAAAAGTTTCTTCAACTTTTCAATGCTTCGATGTATCAATTAAGAATTATCGCTGAGATTCATACAACAAAGTCCTTCAAATTCTTTACACCCATGTCCATGAGCTAAGAACAAAAAATCAACAGCTGCTCTATTTTGCAAGGTTGTTTTTCTTACTGAGTCTACATCAGTCAATAAGGCACCAATAGCTGAAGCAGTAGCATTAGCTTCTTTTGCAAGCAAACAGCCAAGTCTATCTAAAGAAGTTAAAAGCGTGTGCAGTCCCTATACCTGATATGAGGCTGGCAAAAACTCTCTTTGCTGGGCACCAAAAGTAGACATTAGAATTACAGTCTGAAGCATATTGGTTCACAAATCTTTTGCTTCTGCTGCGTTAAGGGTCTATCTGAGGGTAACTATCTGTGGTTAAACAGTGTTAGCTTTCCAAACATACAAGGCACACCCTCTGCCTTACCAGGGATGCCTCTCCAGACTCTTTGTCCACAAATCAAAAACAGTCCATCAGGCAAGCCAATTGGATGTGGCTCATATTTAATGATAGCTGGGCTGGGTAGTTTACACCAAAAGCTGTCATTTTGATAAGCTCCTGGAGGAGACACATCAACTGCCAGTGGATTTTCTGAATGAGGGTCAGTAGAGTAAAAATGAAAACAAAAGGGGGCAGTTAAGCTGCCCATTATATCTATCTCTTGAGGTTCTATAAGGAAGGTAGGAAAATGATCTTTATACTCTCCCTTTGGCTGTTTCCCTCTTTGCCCTTTTGTATTGGTGCACTCTGCCAGGGTGTATTTTAAGTGTCAAGGTAAGAACAATGAGGCAAATATGTATTTAAAAAGGCCAACCATTGATCCTTGGAGAGTGGAAGGCCTACCACGCACGTACGAAATGGATCTGATAGAGTAGCTACAGACGGGCATAACGTGTCAGTTCCAATCGCATTGGCAAGGGTCACTCAGACGTTCCATTGGCTGGGGATGGTCCAGTCAGGAGGCATTCCCGTCACTAGGAAGATGGTGCAAGATATGGCTGCACAAAACGTGATGTCCTCGATCTCTGGAAATACAAGCATAACCTTTTCCCCAGGTTATCAATGGGTGAGGACCTGGTCAATGCCTTGTGTTCAGGTCTTTAAACAACACTTCAGCTTTACCTTCCGTCAGGTTGTGTGCTGGAACAAAATGGCGTTGATCTGGGGCAGAGTCCCCAACTAAACAATTTTAAAATTTAAGTACATATAACGCTTTATTCAAACATTCTTGAGGAGTCAACCCCGCACTCCCCCTAATTTGTTTCTGTAGCATTTCTTTGAGCATACAATGCGCACGTTCAAGTACTGCTTGTCCAGTAGGGGAGTGTGGGATTCCTGTAACATGTTCAATGTCCCACTGGGCAAAGAACTCACAGGTACGGGCAGATACATAGGAGGGTCCATTATCAGTTTTAACCTGTTTGGGAACACCCATATGAGCAAAGGCTGTAAGAAAATGGCATTGAATATCACGCCTCTTTTCACCAGAATGAGCTGCGGCAACTAAAAATCCACAGAAGATGACAATAGTGACATGTACCCATTTTAGTCTGCCAAAAGACAGTACATGGGTAACATCAGTTTGCCACACCTGAAGTGGTTCTAGCTCTCAGGGATTAACTCCTTCTGGAGTTAAGGGGGTGATTTGTTGACAATCTGGGCAGGATGAAACGATAAACAGGGCTTGGTAAAGTGTAAGGCCAAACTGGTTTTTCGAACTTTGCATTCTGGTGGAAAAAGTTGTGTGACAATTTAGCTTGTTCAAACAATTGGGGCACTATTACAGGACGTGCAAACGCGTCAGCACGCCGGTTGCCTTCTGTCACTGGTCCGGGCAATGTGATGTGAGAACGAACACACACTGTAAAAAACAGAGACTGTCTTGTTATTAACCACGAACATTAGCCTTTGAAACAATGCAAACAGTAGTTTGTTATTTATTTCTTTGAGATAGGAATGCTCAATGCACTGGACAATGCCAACCACATACTGAGAATCTGAAGCTATGTTAAGAGGGCCCTGAAACAATTTTAGGGCACAGACAACTGTGATCATTCCACAAGTTGTGGTGACCCGACTAAATTGGTGTATATCATTTTGCCATACACCATCCTTTTGCCATACCACTACAGCTTTTCCAGTGCGTCCAGAGCCATCAGTAACAGTTTGTGCATCTGATAAGGGAATCAGGGACCAATGAGACTTCAGCTTCAATGGCAAGTGGTTTAGTTGCTGTAAAAAAGCACAAGCAGGTAAGTGAATACTCAGTTGCCCATTATAATTGATTATGGCAGTCTGGAAATCCAAACTGGCTTTTTCTAGCCATTTCAAGTTTTCTGTTGTTAAAGGCAAGTATACTGTGTGTAGATCACACCTTAAAGTTCCCAAAGGAACATAAAGGTCGTCCTTTCCAGAGAACTCGTGAAATCATTTCTGCTTGAGTCATTACAGCTTCTAAAAATTGATGTGCTAGAAAGAGCCATTCCCACAAGCAAAAATCAGAATTGTTTTTAAACAGTTGATCCAAAAGTCCAAAAGGCTGAGAAGGTCCCATTAGGACAACTAAAACTGCTGGTTCATCTAAAAGGTGATGATTGCCTTGACAAGAGTTCAGTTTTTGTTCCACAGCATGCACAGAAGCGGTTGCTTCTGGCGTTAATTGTCAAGAAGTTAAGTCTGGGCATTCCTTTAAGAGCGTAAGCAACGGGTGCAGTTTATCTCTAGTAATGCCTAACACTGGTCGGAGCCAATTAATAACTCCCAGTAATTTTTGCAGGTCTTTAAGAGTTTGTACGGATGTTTCTAGGAAAATGTTGTGGTTGAATTGATGTTTGTGTTATTTTCCACCCTAAATAATGCCAAGGAGCATCTTGCTGGATTTTCTCTGGTGCTATTTTTAGACCATAGGCAGTGAATGCTGCAATTATGGCTTTCAGCACTAGCTGTGTCAATTCTGTTGTAGCTGCACAGATCAAAATATCATTCATATAGTGGTAAATGTAGGCTTCTGGATATTGTTGGTGCACAGGCAATACTGCTGTAGCTACATATAACTGGCAAACGGTTGGACTGTTTTTAATCATTGAGGCAACACTTTCCAGTGATAACGAGCACAAGGTTCACCGGCATTTAAAGTTGGCACAGAAAAGGCAAATCGCTTTGCATCATTGGGATGTAAAGGAATTGTAAAAAAACTGTCTTCAAATCGATGATAATTAGCGGCCAATCTTGGGGTAACACAGATGGAGAGGGAAGATCTGGTTGCAGGGCTCCCATGGGTTCAATAACATTGTTAATGCATCTTAAATCATGCAGTAAATGCCACTTGCCATTCTTTTTCTGAATCACAAAAACAGGGGAATTCCAGGGACTGGTCGTAGGGCATATATGCCCTGCGTCGAGCTGTTCCTTAACAAGCAGTTGAAGTTGACGCAGCTTGTCCTCTGGAAGTGGCCACCGATCCACCCAGACAGGCTCTTCTGTTCGCCAAGTGAGAGTGGGGACTAGCTGCAGCTCAGTGGCTGTCATGACAAATTTGTGCTGAGTCCAATTCCCCATTGTACTAAGGCATCTCGGCCCCACAAAGTAAGGGGTATATTTAAAACGTATGGACGAACTGTCACCGAGCGACCTTCAGGACCAGTAATTAAAATCAGGTGCAGACTCTACTTTGGTATTGTTAGACCTATGACTCCCCTCACAGTTTTGTCTGGCTCAATGAGTGTCCAAGAGGGGGGCTACACACGGGCAGAAATTACAGTCACATCGGCTCCACTGTCTGCTAAACCGTTAATATGGACCGTCCCCTTTTCCACAGTATTGTACAACTGACAGCTTAAAGTCGGGCGCTGAGTAGACAGAGCCTGTGCCCAAGAGATAAAACCATCTATGGGCACTAAGTTATTTCCCATTGAACCAAAGCCTTGGTCCCCTCTTATTCAATTACTGGATCCAGGGGGGTAGGTGTGAATGAGAATTAACTGAGCAATAAAGGTGGCTTTTTCAATACAGCAGGGAGGCATAGGAGTCCAAATCATCATCTTAATCTCTCCCGTATAATCAGAGTCGATGACTCCCGGTAGCACAAAAATACCGAGATGAGTTGCTGATGAGCAGCTGATTAATAATGCACTACAGTTATTTCCTGGTGGACCTTGGACCCCTGTTGGAACCACCTGTACTTTAGAATCACGTAGTTTTACTGTTGTTGTGAAGGTGAAGGAAGCGGTTTACCTTCCCGGGTAAATTTTGAGTGGCACTCTTTAGCATAATGAAAACCTTTGCGGCAGCGGAGGCATAAACCAGGCTGCCTGGTAGGTTTTTTCTTCGGACACTGCTTTCTAAAATGTCCAGGCTGACCACAGTCATAGCATAGCTGAGACGAAGAAGATCCTCTTAAAGCAGCAAATGCTTCAGCTAAAGCAGTCATTTTATGAGACTGTGAACCCACACTTTGACAGGCTCGAAGCATTTCCAAAATTGTGGGGTTCTGTAAGGCTTGTAATATTTTCTGGCAATCTACATTAGCATTCTCTATTGCCAACTTTTTGAACAAAATCTCTCGTGCCATATCATTACCAACTTGTTTGTCAATTGCATCTTTTAAACGATCAGTGAATTCCATAAATGTTTCTCGCGGTCCCTGAAGAATAGTAACAAAAGACTGACGAGCCGTCCCAGCCTCTGGAACTTTGCGAAAAGCTCGAAAAGCTAGCCTTTTAGCTTCGTTCAGAACATGAATTGGCAGCCGGGCTTGCGCCATCAGAGTGGCAAAGGGTCCTGTCCCCAGAAGCATTTCCACACTAATTACAGGCTGTGCTGTTAGATTACTTAGATTGTTTAGACTGGTTGCATTTTCTGCAGCAGCTCTCTCAGCCAAATATCTCCACTCAGTTTCAAAAATACTAAATTGCAGTGCAGTGAGAATATATCTTGCAATTGCTTTGCAATCAAGCGGCATTAAGGTAAAGGAATCAAACACAATCTCTAACCGCCCCATTGTAAACGGAACAGTTAAACCATGATCAGTGACTGACTTCTGCAATTCTTTCAGGACTTGGTACGGAATATTTTCCCATGGGGGTGAGTGAGGAAGATATTGCAGCATTTCTATGTCTCCTGCTGCAGCAGCCTCCTGCCTCACTTGTGCCCACCTATCACGAGGGTCAGGAAGATATAAACTGAGCTCCTTTTTAGAGTCAAAGGGATTGACATCCCCTGAATTTTCATTAGGGCCCCGGGCGGTAGGGACTTTAGAGTTGTTCAGCGACAGCGGCGCAGAGGAGCCGCCACTATTTTGGCACTCCCCCTTCCCCGCAGCGTGTACCGGCGGTATGGGGGGTGGGGCAAGCTCCTCCTCTGCTGCACTCTCTGGTGGGTGGCTGGAGTCATCGGTAACGACAGATTCAGAAGGCAACGACTTTTTAGCTGTGTGGGATTTTAAAGTCTGAAAGACTGCCCTCCAGGTTCCGACAACGCTGGCAGCCTGTTTGTCTCCCTTTGTCGCAGAGTCCAACAGCCTGACACCAATGAGATCCCATTCCGCATCATCAAAGACATTAGTAACGTTCAACCCGGGATGATTCTGCAGTGCCCACAGCAGTAAATTTTGCAAAGAAGGGTCTTCTATTTCGAGCCCATGTTGTTTAAGCAGGCATTTAATCTGTTTGTAAACTGCCTTTTGTTCTGAGGACATTTTAGACCCCATTTCCTAAGCAGTCTTTTTGATGTGAGCTGCTTTGTTTCGGGGCTCTTAGTTTGGCCCTTGGGTGCTTAAAGTAGCGTTTGTTTCGATCTGAAGGCTCTCTTTTTGGCCTTGCGGGCTCTTAAATCTGTCCTTATTCCGCAATCGCTTACCTTTCCGTGTGGCGGAGAGGTACTATTTTAGTGGGCGTTCCGTTCAATAGCGACTCGTTACCGGAGCAGGAGTCTTAGTCCTTGTCTTTATTCCTGTCCAGGTTTCATGTCCCTGTTCACAAGAACCATTTGTTTAATCATTGCATGGATATAGTTTGCATGTATAAAACTAAATCATTTAATGGTTACAACTTTTCGGTATATATAGGGTTTTGGGAAGGAGGGACAAACCTTCCATTCATAGCCGGGATTAAAGGTCCAGGAAACACAGGGAGATGCTTTACATCAAACAGATAAGCAGGCATTTCTTTATCACAAATACAATGAGAGATGGGGCAAAACAAAGTCATAAAGAGATTTACCACAGTGTCTACAAGTCTGCTTAATTAATAGATAATGTGAGAATTTCAGGGAGTGAATGTAAACAGACTATCTTTGTCTTTGTTTAAATCCCAAGGCCTCTCCCTGAGATCTCTTCTTATCTCTGCTGTGTCATAAAGAATTTGTCCCCCAACACCTTTCCTGCTTTATCCCTCCTTCTACCACATGTTCCTGCCCCTGTGCCTGCTCTGGCTCTCAGACACCTCATGGGCACTAAGCCATGAAAGTACACCTGCCAAGACTGCGAAGAGTTTTCTACCCTTCAGTTCTTTGTGTCAAACTGGTGTCAGCCAATTGTCAGCAAAGGTGTGAAGGAGGGGGAATGGGAACAGAAACAGGCCAAGGGAAGAACAAGCAAAATGTAGAAAGGCAAAACAGTCTATACTGAGATTTGCTTGAACTGCACTAGACAAGCTCTCTTAGAGGCTGTACCACTTTCCTGTGGCTCACTATTACCATGTACCTTTTTTTTCAAGTACATTAAAGCCTCCACCTAATGCAAATGTTTCCAAAATAAAAGGAACTGTAACAAGCTGTTATAATCACTGATAAGTGTCCTTTGTAAAGCTTTTATTAAAAGAAAAGCATGGAAAATATAAATTCTAATGCTTCTTTTCTATACAGGTACATTAGAAATGAGCAGGAAACCTTCAGGAGGGGTTAACTTTGTCACTGCAAGTACACCTACTGCAATACAAACCTGGATAAATTAGTGAGGACAACAGATTCCTCTGAGCTTGATAAGCTGATAACAGAAGACATCTGAGCACTCATGTTTCAGGGGATGCTCAGTCCCGAGCTGAATTATTGTTGTTTTTTTTCCAGAGCAGCCAGGGCCCTGTAAGTTTGGCTTCATGTGACAGCTAAAGCAAATATTCTTAACATGGGACAGGCATTTGTTTCAGGTAAAAACATTTAAAAAAAAAAAAGAAAAGAAAAAAAAGACACAGAGTCTTGACAACACTGGAACAAAAGGGGTTTTTTAAGAAACACCAAACTAATTACATTGCAATTCCAAGTTTAAAGGCAGTTGCTTAATACAGTCCAATAGATACAAATCATGGCACAGCCCTAGAGGTTAAACACGTATGTTTGACCATACAGTAATTTCAGTTGTGAACGACAGCCAAAATGTTTAGGTTCAGAATATTTAGAGTCTTTGAAGAGTAAATACAGTAGCTCAGGTTCTCACTCAGAAGAATGTGAAAAACAAATGTCCTTACTGGACAGAGCTGTCAAACTCTTAGGCATTCCAATATTGTAACCAAGCAAGGAAATCTTCATATGGAGAAAGGCAGAATAGCAATAAACTCAGACAGATATAGCAACAATGTGTTCAGAAATCACTCAGAGCCAGGGAGTTGGACAAAAGCCTCATTGATGCCATACCGTTTAGATAAAAACAGGGAAATCAGAGTTTAATGTAGCAGTACTTTTAGTTAATACTTTACAAACGCTGTTTTTCATTACTGTGTTTTATATGTCACTGAAAATTGTTTATGCTAATGCATATTAAACTGTTATGTGTTGCAAAATAGATTACAAAAACCCCTAAAATGTCAAGTTAAAAAATATACTTCTTTCTGTATAGGTGCTCTTTGGGCTAACTGTGTCTTCTAGTAAGAGTATCTTAAAGTAGTAAGAATAAGCATTCAAGATAATAGTTTTCTTTATGGATCTTCTTTTCTTAGCAGTGCAGCAGATGAAGTAACAAGGAATCTGCCCAGAAGGTGAATTTCTATTAAAGGCTTTCTTCGTTTTGGCAGTGGCTCACAGCATTGACATACTCTCACAAAACACTTTGTATCAAGGAATCAGCATTTTTCTAGTGACAAGTCATTTAATAAGAAAACTCCTGACGTCGGCCAAGTACAATGCCTAAACAACCAAGATGCAGTTAGGAAGGTTAAAGAGGCGTGCCAGAATGTAAGTTTATTGCCATCTGTAAAAATATCTGCAGCACATGCAAAGGATGGCAGTTCACTAGAGAAAACAAGAGGTTATTGCCTTTGCAGCCTCACAATTTAGTTCTCCCCCTCAACCTGTAATGAGGCAGAACGTTTTCTGCATGTTCCAGAATCACTCTTCTGAAATGGGAACCCCACGCTTTCCAAGCTAAACAGCTACAGCCCTGCTGACACCAACACCTGCTTTTGCCAGTCATTAGTCAGTGCACTATCAAACCTGCCCTGTAAAGGCACAGTCACATCAAACCACAGCTTCACACCAGCGGACACGTCCAATACGCTCACATGAAGAATTCATTTGTTTCACATCCACCGCAACCTGCTCTTATATTCCACAGTGCTTAGCAAATAAAGCATCCTGCAATGCAAAGTCTATTCCAGGCTGATGCTCAACATATTTACCCTCTGTGGTGAAAAGACTTCTGCGACTGTCAAATAAATTCTTTTTAGGACACCATCCTAAATTTCCATTAAGCTATAGGAAATAAAATATTTTATAATGTATTTCCAAACATATAATCATTTGTCCTCTGAGTGCCCCAGGAATGTTTACAAACTGGATTCAATGAGAATGCTGTGCAGGCTGGATAGTCAAGCAGCTCTGGTTAAAAGGTCCATTTCAGGGTTTAGGGCAATAATGGTCTAGTTTATAGAAGTGAGGAAGCAGAGGCCATAGAAAGGTAAGGGCTGACAATGAAGCGTAACAAAAACTACAATTTTCACTCAGTTGTTCTACAGGAACAATCTCTCTGATCCCCTCCTACTTTCCCCTGCTCCCTAGAAGGTCCTTGCTACAACTGCAGTTTATGTCAATCACTTCAAGGTAGAAAATTTTCCTTTCTATGGGCAAGTATGCAAACTACTCAGGTAAACTGGGACCATAAATAAACTGTCCTAAATACTTCAGGAAAAATATTATAAAAAAAAAGTTTTAGAAAGAGAGGAGCTTCAGTTCATAATGGGAAGATGGATTTTTTTATTAAGGTAGTAACAGAAATCTGAGAGTTTCTGTTCCAGCTCTGACACAGGCCTTTTTGTGACCCTGACCTGTGGTCTGAATGCGTTTCTCTTGAAATGAACAGCAGTTTTGTCATTGTCTTACAGGAATCAACATGATTTAAGAAATTTCACCAGTGCTTGTTGACCTCATAGCCATCATGGAACAGCATGATGCAGATGCAGGTTTTGCTTGTGGCATTCAGCTGGTGCAGCGTAGCCCCTTCCCATGCAGAAATCCCAGCTGGGGATGAAAACAGCGTTACCCAGTGCCGTGCTTGTGCCCATGTTAGTAATCTCTCCTTCTCAGCCTATCTACACAAGAGACATTTTGACACTATAATGAAAGAGACTAAGTGAAAGACAGACACTTGACAACTAGACCTAGCAACTAGTCATTCCACAGGACTCACCTACTGCAATAAGCTACATTGCAAACTCCTGGATAATCTAAAACATCATTGCAGGGATTTATCTCATTTTTCTCTCTTTCTGTAGGAACTGCCAACCATTTTTATTCTGGGTGTGGGGACACTGCAATCACCAATATTTTACCCAACCTACTGAATTAAATTTCTACACACTTGATCTGATTGATCTTAGAGCTGAACAGCTTTCCCAATCTCACTACTGCCTCCCTTTGCTTTGCTTTAGAAAGGAAATCTTCTAAAGAAATTCTCTTAGTTGAAGAAAAACATTTTTGATATATGTCTAGTACAGCCTAGAACACGGGTTTGAGCTCTCTCCATAATTTTCACAATTCACCTTCCCACTGGATTTCACCAAGTAGAAAGGGAAAAGCAGGATTCCCATGGGGTAGGTAGCATGCAAATGACCATAATAAATAGAGATGCCTGGGTAAAATCTCCATTCTCATACAATGAGTCTTCCAGCTGAGTTAATAAATCATTTTTTAATTTCAATCAAGAAAACCATGCAGCAGACAAGTATTATAATCTTATAGCCAAGTGCGAAGCCATATAACTTTCCCAATCAAGTACTTTTTCTCTGAGGCTGTTTTAACAGAAGGAGAATAATACAACTATGGGACCTGCAGTACTATTCAGGTTGAGGTCTCTTGACTTTCCAAATCATCTATGTTAAGTTCCTTCGCAGTCTCCTAAACCATAAAATGGGTGCCATTATATTCCTCTACTCTCTCAAGTGCTTCAAATTTTGTGGAATTTCATTGCAGTCACAGTTGGGAAATGACACTGGAATTTGTAGAAAATTTGTACCAGAAGATATACTACGCAGCATGGGGACCTCTGGTTTTCAGTAAGATGTGCAGCAAGTCCGAAGAATACATTGTACAATATATCAAATGCATTTATCTACTTAATTTATTCTGTTCAAATGACACTTTCGGCTTCAACAGTATTTACACTGTTGCATGATAACAGTGCCCTAGGTCATGGAAGCTTGACTGGAAACTAAAATTTTTAATAAAAACATTATGTTTATGAATATTTTCCGGGATTTCATACTTGCTCCTGCTCCAGCAATAATGCTATTTTCTGTTCTGCAGGCCAAATGCTAGAAAGCTTTTTCCCCGTTTTGTTTTTAATAATACTTTTTCTGTGAGAGTTATGTTGAGTTCATGACCCTCTTGGCTTGTAGGAAGAGACTGTCCTGTCATCAGTCCTTCACTTCCCACTCTACAAGAGTGATGTGTGTGAGAGAGTGCTTCACTCCTTTCCTGCCTGGGAACCAGAGCATGGGGCCCCAAAATGTCTCCCCAACTTGGCAGGGACGTATCGATGTTCCTCCTGCCCCTTTCTTTCCCACTCAAGAAGGTCAGAGACACTGTCTTCTTGCACTTTGGATAGGAGGGAGGGAAGAATAGAGTTTCAGGAGCAGATAAAGACCCAGGGGACTTAAAACATGGGAAGTCCTGGTTCCCAAGGTCCCTCTGACTAATGGGGCTGCCTGACCCTTCTGTGGGAAGGCAAAATGTCCCGTTAGATCAAGGTTATGACAGTGACATGAGAGAGGGCAGAGCCTTCTGCTTGCCTGCATCTTCACGGTGGAAACACTCCTCTTGCTTCATTCCTTCTGCAAACCTGCTCATGAAAACCACAGGTGCAGTGACACTTGGATCCTGTGAATTACTAAGTTGCTCCCCATGAAAGATGTGCCCTTGATGACTGCCAGAAAACATGACGAGTAATGTCTTCTTGAGTTAGGAGTCCTTCCCGACCTCCCCCATACAGCAGCAAGTGCCACAGTCAGGGAGTCATTTGTTGCTCTCACACTGTGTTCTGGCATTATTTCAACATTAATCTTGAATTACGGAACTGCAAAAGGATGGTGAGTTTTAAAAAGCATGAAGATAATTTCACACTGCCATACATTTACATGCTTCCTGAGACTCTAGGTAAATAACTTTAGGGGCACTGCATCATTCTAACGAAATGTTTAGGTAGGAAACCGTGAATTTATTTCATTTTTAAAATAGAAACCAGTTTCCTTATCCTGCTGCACCACGTTTTCTTTTGTTTCACAACTGCAGTCCTGAAGTGCTTTGTGCCAAACAGCAAAGATATTAGGAAATATTATCTGAGCAATTTTCAAAAGCTTTCTAAAAGAACACAGCACTTCCCAATTGTAGAGGAGGCATCTCTAAAAGCAGTAAGAGTCTCTGCAAAATGAGGACTTGAAATAAATCTATACTCCTTGAATAAGCTTAATAGAAAAAAAAATTATTTTTCTGTCCCAGAGAAAACAGTTTTTAAACAGGGCTTTCCTGGTTGGTATGTTTTTTTTTCCCGTAGTTTTCACATTATTTTGTTAAGGAACCTGAAAATAACATTTTCAACAAAAAAAAATTTAATCTGTAGATTTAATACTGTGATTTGTAACATCTTGCATTTCATGAACATATTTTACTTAAAATACAGACATTTTTCATTAAAGAACACTTAGCAAGAAAAAATTTTGATCTGTTTCTAGGCTTAAATTCTCCTCTGGAATTTTAACTGCCATTTGAAAAGAGTTTCCATACTTCTACTTATGTACAGTCACAAGTATTTCTAATAGAAGAATTCACTAAAAAGGCATTCTGCAGATAGAAAATCTATCACAATTTACAGTAAAGTATTACAGCCTGGCTCTGCAATTTATCTATTAGATTTTTTTCAAGAGAAACACACAACTAAATAACCTATGGCTCAGAGAATAGAAGTCACTTGGCTAGGCAATGGATTAGTGATAACAGATAACTGATCCGGCTAAACAATGGATTCTAGATAATGCTAATAGTGATATTCAAAAATAATCCACAAAAAATAAAACACTGACATTTTAATGATGGGTACTTAGCACACAGATCAAAGCTAATCAAATTTATTTTTACAAATTACTTATCTGAAAAGTTTAGCAGTAAATTATCCATAGATGTGCTGTGATATTTTTGTACTATTTAATGAATGTATGACTACATTTTAGCCTCAGGTTTATTTACAAAATGGTGAATGAGCACTCATGATTTGTGACTGCCCCTGTGAATAACACAGGACAATTTCTACTCCATAACTGTGTGACCTGCACTCTGTAAAAAAAGGAAGAATCCCATTTTCCTACTCTGACATGATTTGCAAAATTTTAGCCTATGTTCAGTGAACATTACAGCACCAAAATAGAAAAAAGATTTTAAAATATTATCCTCAGAGAGTATTTTTGT
The DNA here is from genome assembly GCF_003984885.1 of Neopelma chrysocephalum. NCBI lineage: Eukaryota > Metazoa > Chordata > Aves > Passeriformes > Pipridae > Neopelma > Neopelma chrysocephalum. The sequence continues at coordinate 4,918,007 of NW_020897692.1, forward strand.
ACAAACATTTCTGTAACAAGTGACTTAATTTTCCCGATACTCCTGTTTTCAAATATACTCATTAATAAAATCCCACACCTAAAGCTGTGTAGACACATGAATAAGATGCCAAAGGGCAGGAAGCTTTATGGACAGGAGTATTTACAAACATTATTTGGCTACAGTTACCCCCAGCTGAGCCACATACATTGCAGCTGCTGCACACACACCAAAGAAGTGCATCAAAACCCTTTTAGACGCAACTTCAGGAGAAAGGAGAAGCAAGGAGAAAGGTGTGTGTTGTATTATATTATAAATACAGATTTAAAGAAAAAAAAACCCACATCCTAAAAACACTTTAAGATGACTTTCATATTCTCTGGAAAGAAAATTCTCTCTCCAGACTGTGAGTTCAGCATTTTGATGCTCCAAGGTGGTGTAAACTTAGACCTGCAGGGAAATTCCTGCCACAAGCTCTGACAAGAAGCAAGAAGTGATGAAGGATGTTCTTAGGCCATGAATTAGTTTTGGTTTCCTCACTACTATCAGATATTTAAATTAAAATACTCCCAAGATCTAAGAAAAAGGAAGAGGCAAAGAACTCCTGTAATAAAACTAGACATAAGAATTAAATCTGTGTTTAACACTTGCCTATCATATGATTTGATATGCCAAAACTAGCATCTGCTTGTGTAAACCAAAAGACTCATAAAATCATTAAGGTTGGAAAAGATCCTTAAGGTCACTGAGTCCAACCATTATCCTGGCACTAGCAAGGCCATCTCTAAGCCACATCTCCAAGGATGACCATAGTACTAACATGTAAAACAGCAGAAGATAAGTGCTGTTCTGTGTCTCAAGATCTTCTCTGCAGAAGTTGCAGCTCCATTTGAAAAACCCTTTGAACCCTTCCCTCCAATCTATTCAAACTTTATCTGAACCTACGTGAAAAGATGGCAAGAGATTAACTAGGATTCCAGCAGTGTATGGATGACTTTAATGTATATCTCTTTTACATCAGTAATAAACAACATGGTCTTCAAGCACTCCTCATGCCTGCACAAAACCAGCAGTTGTTTAGGCAATGGAGAAGACAGAAGAGAATGGAAGTCCTCAAAAAATTTCCTTCCTTTATGACCCTAGTATCTCCAGATCATCACAGGGTTACAGAAAAATTCAGGCTGGAAGGCACTGCAGGAGGTTCTAACCCAGGTCAAATCTGGATACACTGATCTCCATAGACCATAAACTAGCTCACAGATGGGACTGGTTTTAGACCCTTACGTACTACTGTCCCTAAGACACTGCCTGGTAGATTGTACCCATCCTATCAGACTCAGATTTGACCATGGTGATCCATGACTTCGTGGACACCAGAAGAGGTCAAATATATCTGAGGATTTCAGTGAGTACCAAGGACAATACTCTACTTCCTTCAAAACTCACCACTGCTCATTCTCTTTGTTTAATGCAGAAGACAGGTACTAGCTACCTGAGAGCCTTCCTTCTCCTCTGTGCCTAGAATTTTGTATAAAGGCAATTTTGTACTGTTTAATGAACGAGACTACTTACAAATGAAGGGAGATAGCACAGTTAGGTGCAAGTAGTTCTGCATCTAGATGCAAAGAATTATTGCCTCCTGACACAAAACCAAGACACTACCCTTCAGTGAATTTTTTATGCAAATAATCATATTCAGTCATGTATACTCAAGCATAAAATAGGACAGAGAAAGTGAAAGCAAAATCAAACCATAAAACTGTACACAGATCATTCTGTGTCACCTGCTGCCAGGAAAACAAATAAGAAATTGGAAAATGTCACTAATTCAGCTCACAATATTGAAGAGGAGTTATATAAACAAAGAACATGGGAACATACATAACACCACAGCATCATTTTTATATTTTATTTCAGGAATAAAATCATACCTGACAATTCACACTTGGCCTGTTGCCGTTCTCTTCCTGAATCCTCAATGTCTTCTGAAATATGGACTGTTTCTCACTAGATAATTGTATTTATCTTTTCCCTTTGAAACCCTGTCACACTGCTTTAAAACTGAGAACTAGTGGAAAATATCAGCACACTCACTTATAAAAGGCTCATGCTCTTCCATCTCAGGTAAAGGTATCAAATTACGCATTCATGGATTTCAAACAATATAACCAAATATGATTTTGTTTTCTAGTTAGGTATAGTTTCTGCTGTTTCCTCTACTACCTGCAAGAAACTGTGATATTTTTCTCTAGTAAACCAAATATTGTCTGGCTGTCTCTGTCATTTTCATATTTTTGAAGAGACCTTCCCACCTGATTAAAACTTCACAGAAAAGTGAAGAGGGAGTTTACAGATAGCACCTGCAGTATACAAGCCCCCAAAATACAGAGTGGAAGTGGGAAGTGAGGAGCAGGAAGACAGAAACACAAGGATAAAAGAGGTGGGGGTTTTTTCTGTTTTCTGTAAATATTTAGCAAATCTTTGAGGGCAGCCTAACCACTTGACAGAGCATCCCAGCAATGTCACCTGCAAATGACCTCTGTTTTACATTTCTTATGTAGGGGATATGTCAGGTTATGCATACTCTCAAATTCTGGACAGAGCTGATCAGGGTCATAGAAGAGAAAAATAACATTAGCTACCCCAATTCACAACACTAGTTTATGATTTAGAACAAGGGGAATAATTTTTTTTCTCCATTGCAAACTTGACTGTTCAATCTTCAGTAAGTTGCCTCACCTTCATGTGCTTCCATTTCTCATCTGTAAAGTCAGGACAATAGCATTTTCCAGGTATACTGTGAGGAAAAAATACATTAAAGACTGGGAGATTGCCCCGACAGTACAGTGGTAGAAACATAAAGGAGCCAAAATAGAGTTTTGCTATTGAAGGTTGCCATTAAAATACTGAGTAGTGCTCCTTATTGGAGCTGGCTGGAACACTTCCCATCAAATACATACTGATTTCATCATTCAGCTTTCATCAGAGCCAAAAGCTTTTAAAAAATCTCAGTTTTGACAATGTTTTTGAAGGAAAGGTTTCTTTGATGCAGGCTGGACACCTCAGTTATTTCCAGAGACAGGGGTCATGCTTTTCAAAGCATCTAAGAGGTTTATCTTTGACCCTATGAAGAAGAAAAGGTTGAAACCTAAAAGGGTACTATGCTACACAATCATCATTGTCCAGCCAGTCCTGTCACTCCTGACTCAGAACACACTGGGGAGAAGAACTCCTGTGCTAAGCAAAGAAAGTGTCTCTTCCAGAAAGGCCATGGAAATGAAATTGTTGGGCAGGGTTTTCAGCAGCTGCCAGCTAATCCATTCAGAGTCAGCCAGAGTGCTTGGTTTGACCTACCAACTTTGGCATAAGAATGAGCTGCAGCCTGATTATTCACACCTGATTCTTTAAACCTGCATTTGCAGGACCATGCAGTTGCCTTTCATCTGCATTTTTCTGGGTTTATTTCTCCGATCCTACATCAAGATATACAATTCCATGTACACAATATCGGGGCAGTTTGACCCAGGAGGAATCTCCAAATTTTTTTTCAGTCCCTGTACGCACACTTTGAAGCAGTATCCCTCATGCTCAGTGGTTCCACAGGGCAAATAATGACAATGCCTCCACATCTTTTTTTTTTTTTTTTTTAGGAACTAGCAGTAATTTAAGTGTAACCTGATTTAAAGCATATATATAATGGTACAAGCTGCATTAGGGAGCATATGGATGGATGTGATGGTTTCATTGCCTAGCTTAATACATAACAGGGATCACTGTAGAATTAAAAAGAGAGAAAACCACAAAAACATCTCATGACCTTCCTGCACCACCCGCTTCAAATGCCTTCAGGTTTCCGTATAGCTGCCTCCTGCTTGGACTCACAAAGGCAAAAGCCCCTCTATGCAGGCAAGGAGAAAGGAGTGCAAATGCAGAACCGAAGGGCTCAGGCTCCACCTAGTGGGAACACACTCTATTCCCTTGCAAAAACCACTCCCGGGTGGGCTGAGGGCTGGCAATCACCCCCAGAACGGCCAGCTGGAAGCAGAGATTCTTTTTCAGAAACTATGTTCCTCACAGGCTGACCCAGTGACACAGCCCTTATGCTCAGCATCCCATGCTTGCCCTGCATCCCATCACACTTGCACCTCCCACGCAGCCACCTCGGGCCAGTGGGCTGGAGTTAAAGGGTACAGTTTGATCCAAACTGTTTACTGGGATCTGCACACCCACCCGCACCCACTCCAAAAGACCGAAGTGACTTTCTTCTTCCAGAGCATTTCAGAGCAGAGTGATGTCTTACAAGCAAAGGTGGACTTTCCCTCCAATGTTTAATCTCTGCCTCCCATCTCCCTGAGGCAGCAACTCAAAGAAAATGACCCTCAAAGGGTATGATTTTCTGCTTCACACAAAGCTTGTTATCCTGGGGCTGCTTTTTCTGTTTCCTCTCTTCTATTCTCTTTCTCTGTTTCCTCTCTTCTATTCTCTTTCTCCCCTCCCCTCTCCAGAACAAAAAAGATCATACATCTCATCAGGATCTGTCTTCACGGGAGATTCTTTTTTTTTTTCTCCTTTTGACAACTTTCTTTTCATAAGGAGAAGAAGCATATTTTTTTCAATATAATTGTATTCTCCTTTGAGTACTTTGATGTGGTAACAACTGTCATGAAGTAGATACGCTGCTTGCTGTTTTATGAAAAAGACATTTAATCTGAAGTACCAATCATGTAGTCTCATGACTTGTCCCATCTGTTACAAGCTTCCTATTTTTGGTGGGAGGGGTGTCAATTCTGGACATTTATTTTGTGGGCTAAGTTACAGATTAATTATATCTAGTGGAAAAAATCTGCGTCTAGCATATTAAAAATAGCCCTTCCTGAATTAATTTTTCTTTTTGAGAAATTTTAAAGTCCTTCATTTTCGTCTCTGTAGAAAGCAAATTTTTGTAATTATTATCTAAGGATAAAAGAGAGTCAAAGATTCAGGTAGATCTAAAATCTTCTATTAGACAGAAATAGATAGAAAGAAGAGCCAAAGCTTCAGGCACACATACCTACCTAACACCTGAAGGATGCCTAACAGACCCCAGTCTTTTTTTGCAGTGAAAAGAATATGGATATTCTTTAACTCCCACTGTATCTCCAAACATCTGACATCATTGCAAAGAGTGCCACAGTACATTCTGTGTCTTTCCAGCTAACAGTAAACAGGAATAAGAAATCCAAATCTGAACACTGCAGATTTGTTTTCCGTAAACCATTAAGTTAGACTCCATTTTAAATATTGAAGTTATTCAGTGAAATTAAAGCAGGCTTCATACCCACATCCTTCCAAGGATCCATCGTAGCCTCTCTGCTATCCCCCTGCACTGATTGCATCACTTATCTGTGCAGGTGCATTTGAGCCCCACTCTGGCTCTTTTACAACCAGGAATAAATGCCCTCAGCCTCCAGCTGAATAAAGATTTACGTACAAATCCAGCAAAAGGGATCTGAAAAGGTAGGCAGCTCTGGGAGATGTCTGGGCCTGGACGCAAGGCTGTGCTGTAGATGCTGTTGCAGGTTTGCGCACAAATAGCTTTTTGGCTGCACAAACCCAGCATAGGAGAGATGCTTTGCCTCTGCAACAGAGGGACACAGGATCAGGCAAACCAACTGCTGACATGCAGGCACGTATGAACCATCAGCAGCGACACTGTATGTGATGCTGCTTGCTGTGAACAGTCTCACAGAAGCACTCCAAGAGGTTTACTGCTTTCTCTTCTTGTCTTTGCAAGACTTGAGTTATGCTTTCTGTGTTGTTTTTTTGGTGGCATTCCCTTCTGTTCATACTCCTGTGTTTACTGCTGCTTGACTATTTGCATGCTGTGCCTGTTTTGCTAAGTAACTGGGAGCTACTTGCTTCTGTGGAACATCTTTGTTGTTACCTTAGGTAACCTGGTTTTCATCCTCTCCATGCTTAAATATAAAAAGTTTGGGCTTCAGTTTAAAGATTTTTGAGGCCTTTAAAACTTCCGCTTCTATCTACCCATCCCATTTAGCTACAGCATGGGTTCCCCAGGTGATCACAAGTCCTGTCAGCAAACTTGCTCCAGCATGGACTTCTCTCTCCACAGGGTCACAGATTCTCCCAGAAACCTGCTCCAACATGGGTTTCCCACTAGGTCACAGCCTACTTTGGCCAACCAATACACTTGCTACAGTGTGGAGTTCTCCACGGGCTGCAGGCAGTTATGTGCCCTACTGTGGATCTCCGTGGGCTGTAGGGTTGCTTGCTCACCATGGTCTTATTCAGGGGCTGCAGGGAGACCTCAGCTCCAGCATGCACCTGGAACACCTCCTCCCTCTCCTTCTTCACTGACCTTGGTGTGTGCAGAGCTTTTTCTCACACTGTTTTCACTTCTCTCTCCTGTTACAGGTTGTTGTGTAGTTTTTCTGCCCTCCCCCTTCTTAACTGTTATCCCAGAGGTGCTACCACCATCGCTGATGGACTCAGCCTTGGACAGTAGTAGGTTCATCTTGGAGCCTGCTGGCGTTGGCTCTGTTGGACACAGTGATAGCTTCTGGCAGCTTCTCACAGAAGCCACACCTGTAGCCCCCCCACTACCAGAATCCTCCCAAGCAAGTCCAATACAAGTAAATAAAATAATGTTCTCTTTCAGCTATTGTATTTATTAAAGTTTTGAAAACATTGCAGATTTTCTGTGCTCATTTTCTTTATTTTTTTTTAAAGCCATTTCTCATTAAAAGAATAGGCGGAAAAAATATCATCAGCTATTTCAAATACATAAGTTCCACACCTGCATAAAGTCTGGAAGACCTAAGAAATTGCCTGTGGGTGGTTTTATTCTGTGCATTGGTTTGACTCTCCTAATAAAATAAATTTTCAATAAATATAAAGGTAGATGCAGAACATCATTACTGAACCTGTGCATACAGATATTACAGCTGAGACATATTAAATAGGCTATACCATCTGATGAATGGCTTGTGCGTGTACAGGCAGGAATCAAGTGAGTTAATGAAAAACTGCTGTAAGTAGGCAACCTTTTTCATGGTGCATGACATACTGAAATTTTGTTACAATGGGTGAAGTCAAAAAAAGGTATTTCCATCAATTCCTAAAATATGCATTCTCTTAATATATGGCACTCCATATTGAAAGATGCAAAGCTGTTTCAAAAAGAGACAGTTCACCAAATGTTGTCAGTGGGTACTTCTGACTTAAGCCCATTGCCATCTACATAAAAACCCTCTAAAATTTATAAAACTTTTTCCTTATAAATCAATGAGAACTAAGAACCTCAAAATATTAAGAGTTTTCTTCCTTATTTTTATCCAATAGCCACTGGTCTTCATATAGACAAAAAACAAGTCAGCAGCATTTGGGGAGTGCAAGAGGACTGCTCTCACCAAGGCTCCCTGCTTCCAGTCTCCCAAGCCTTCCTTCCTTGTTCTCCTTACACTGACTCTGCTTCTGGCTTTCTGGTGTCCCACACCAAATTATCTGAAGACTTATTCCCAAGGCATCAATCTTTTAAACGATATGAGTTTATGAACTGTCCACATAAAAATACAGGTAGTTCCCCCGGTTTTTCAGTATTACAGAGTGCAGGCTTTTCTGTGAAACATTCTGCAACACACTTCCATTACATCATGCATGGAACAACTTTAATATTGATCTAGTGTTTTATAAAATGCAATAGTGTAACACTGCCTTATAAAAATGGCTTTCAAATGCTAAATGTCAGCATTTTTAAGGAACGTGAGAACAGCTGTACCTGGTCAGAGACAAGGTCAGGCTAATTTAGCATTGTCTCCAAGAGTACCCAATTCCCTAAGTGCTTTGTAAAAAGTGTAAGATGAGGGCAAGCACATAGAGATGCTCGCCTAAGTTACTCTCCCAGCCCCCAGCAATCTGCAACTCAGGAGCTTTTGGCATCAAGCTTAATGAAAAATACCAGGAAAGCAATAACATGTCAAAGTTAGGCACAAGCCTAGTTGCTTTATATATTCACACATATAAATTGAAAACACATAAAAGTCTCTCAGTTTGATCCTAGACCCTTAAAGCAGAAGCTTCTTCAAACTTTTTCTTAGTCTTACTAACAGGTAAACCTCTTACCAACTGGCCCAAGATAATACTTCTCTTTATCTTCCTCTTCAATCCTCATCACCAATAAAATTAAACATTGTGTGCTCCAGGATAAGTGGTTTAACAGCAAGGAAAAACAATATAAAATGAAGCTTTGCTGGTAATATTCTGGGAATTTAGACTTAAAGCACTTGTGTGTCAGAAAGGGCCAGCGTATCTTTCAGATCTTGTGCCAAAACTGTTAAAAATTGCTGCTCAAGGTTAGGCATCTAGGATTAGGGGCATAAAAGAACTGGTGCATTACAACAGCCATTGGTACTTTGCTATCAGAAACCTCTGTCTTAAGTTTGGGCAATTCTGTACAATTCATGGCAGGGGAGACAACCAGTCAGAAACCAGATTTATAGGAAAAAGAAGGAATATAAACCTTTATGCTCTAAACTGTCATCCTTGAAACTCTCACTCAGCTGCAACCTAAATCTGGATATACGCAAAATCTATTCTTGACTTCCTTTTTCACCTTAATGTACTCCAGGTCCCTGGAGTAATTTTGCATTTGTGTGTTGTGTATTGCCAAGTGTGCCTGGTTCAGATACTCATGGTTATCTGGGGGCTTATGACTAAGCTCCTATAAAATGAAGAAAAAAGGCACCTTCTTGTGAGAGCTCCTATTAGCAGTGAGCTGGGAGGTGGTCTCACAACACCTCTGGAAACTGTAGTTTCTTATAGATAGGCTAAATGAGGAAAATGCTCACCAGGACAGGACCTCTGATCCAGCCAGGGCCCCAAACATGTTTCTCAGATGACAGTATCTGCAGGCAAGAGTGTTTTTCTAAAAATATCGGAAATGCTTCTGTCAGAAAGCAGCTGTGCCTCTTTTCTTGGGCCTATACCCCCACCGACCCTCTATCACAAAAAGTCACTGAAGTATTTCATTCAAATCTCAGTCAGAGATGGTCATTTCTTTTCACCCAAAAGCCTGGTAGGATGCCCTTAAGGAGAGGTGGCAGATTTCAGTTCTTTGTCCTTTCTCACACTGAGGGGATTTAAATTTATGTATAACATTCCCACTGCAGGGACCCAGGTACCAGGTAAAAAGATATTTTGGAAAAAAATTCCTTTCCTTTGAAGTGTTCAGCTTTGTATAAAGCACTTCAATGGCTATTGAAGCCCAGTTTGCTACCACCTCTGGCATTAGTTATTTCATGATTTCAAGGATGTCCTTTGGTAGCAGTGGCAGTCTGTGTAGGTTAAAGTCTGTTTATGACTACTGACCATTCACAGGTAAAGAAGTTGGTCCTCCCTGTGTGGGTCTGGTCTTTTCCATTCATTTCATATGCTTTTGTTCCTTTGCCTAGCTCTGAAAAGCAAAATCATGCTGGGAAAAGTGTGATTGAGGTTTGTCTAAGTGTTTGGATTGCTTCTTCTATTCTGCAAGCACAGCTCCAAAAAAAAAGAAAATATTTCCACCACAAGATTTGTGTGAAACAGTATCAACAGCAGCCAAGAGATGACTGAGTACAAGCCCAGCTCATTCTTTCACGAATTTGCTTCTTGATAAACGAAAAGAATTGTTTTTTCTCTTCCACGGCTTATGATTTGAGAGATTGAGAAGTGCATCTTCTTTCAGTTTTGCAAGGTCTTTTGAAATCCATAGATAGGTATTACTATGGAAGCATGACATATTAATATGCCACACTCCATGGTGATGTGTATGAACATATTTTAATGTAAAAAGGGGAGCTGGAGGAAAATTAGACAATAAGCTTGAACTGATACGGCAATATTAGTATTAAGTAGTATTGTAAAACAAAGCACTATTCGCATACAAATATAAACCAAAGTAGTAGTTGTATTGCCATGAAGCACAAATATTTATTGCTAGCAGGGAAAATATAAGTAGTTCTTGAGGCTGTGAAATAATTGTCTGTTACACCTATAAACACGCTTCCCCAAAAGGGAATTTTACAAATGTCCAACCTAAAGCCAAACTATGCATATTATTCTAATATGCCTTTTTGTTCTGTGTTATTTTGTTTCTTTCTTTTGTCTTTTTTTTTTAATTTATTTTAATAATTTTCTACCTGGTCACTTTTCTTCCCATTTGTGTTTTGCCATCAGAGCCTTTTCTTTTCCCTCCATTACCCCTTGTAAGACTGTCTTGCTTCCTTCATTTCCTTCAGTTTTGCCTTCATGCTTTTCCATGACATCACTTTCACACATGGAAGACTTGGCTCTTCAATTTCTTCTCAAACACTGGAGGAAACTTAAAAACACTGTCTCTAAGCTACGACCATCATACCATCATAGAAAGCAGGAATGATTTGGAGGTTAAAACACTTGGAGAGATCCTTTTGATCTACCAATTCAGACATGACCCAAGGAATCGGACAGCTTATGTCCACCTGGCCCCACCTCCCGCACTCCCCAGTGGTGATGATCCTCTCTCATTTCTTTTCCGGACTGTTCAGACAGTCCACAACGGATTTTCAGTGTCTAATTTTCAAGTGCCTGTTTCCTTGAATAGCAGGTAGGCTGCTTGAGGCTGGACTAGATGACCTTTAAAGGCCTCCTCCAATGCAAATTACTTCTTAATACTATGATTCTAAGTGAGGTACTTTTGACGACGGTCGATTAGTCCATGTACTGGTTGAACTCAAAAGTACCACAGTATGTCACAGCCAGCAGAAATTGCCAAGATTATAAGTAACAGTTAATATTTGCTACCTTTAGATATCTGAACTCCAGATTACAGTAAGGTACCTTTGTCCATCTAACATTTTGCACATAGCTAACAGTGGTATTCAATACATATTTTATCTTACCTTTAGGTAATACATACCTAAGGGTATATGTTGCTATATTTCTTTCAAGGTATTTGTTTAAAATACAACTTGAAGTGATTATACCAATACTGGTACTGATTTCCCAAAAAGGTACCACAATCAGGTATTTTTCAGGTCAACCAAAGAATTGCATGTGCAATTCAGCATCCTAGGTATTCACCAAAGGATGCAGCAGAAAGCCTCCTCTGGCTTTCATGTGCACACACGTACACAGATGCACAACCACGTAGAGAGATGCGCACATTCACATCCAGAATTATCTGGATTCATTCCCTTAACTGGCCTCATAACTTACCCATACTGCAGTGCCACACACCACAATACATCATAAGTCTGTTTATGGGTCCACTCTTTTTCTTTTAGAGCACTTACATGGAAGGCACAGATTCTAGATCAAGTCCTTCTTCAACTTAAATTCATCTCCCTCTAGTTTAAGAATCCTTAAGTTGACTTTGTTTTCTTCTGTTTAAAAATTAAGGGGAAAATACTATAATTACTTGGTCATGAGACCTGGTATTAATTAGTCACATTTGTTATGAAAATACAGGAAACAGGTTTATCACATTAGACAAGAGACTCACACAAAGGTGGAGTTGATATTTATGCAGTAAATTGCAGATCCATGTGATAAATTACATTTATCATGCACCTTTGACTGTCTCACCTGTGTTCTGCCACTAATCTGTCTCTGTCAGGATTCATTCCCACACTCTTAATGTCTGGACAGCTCAAGTGTCTCCTATTTTTTAGCACCCCGCCACACACACACACACCAAAAAAAAAAAAAAAAACACTAGGAAAGTTTTTTTGTTCACCACAAAAATGCACAAATTCCTCTCCAAATTACACTGCAATAAGGAGGAAGATGGGAGATACTCAGTTCTGAAGCAAAGAGATATTTGAGGTTCTCCTTATTCTCAAGAATGCTGGAGCATGTTACTATCAAGGGAAAAGAACTGGTAAGCTTTCTCCATCTGAACTAGAAAGCTTTCGCCATCTGAACTAGCAAATGTTTCCAGCTTGGATATGCTGGCATATACTAGACCTCAAGAGTGGAACACAGTGATTTTCAGACAAGTTGCTTAAGATCATTTAGAGGTTCAGTACTGTATCAGTAATCACTCTGAGGCTTATGTAGTTGTCTCATAACAGCAAGTTAATTTAGCTTTAATACAGAAGGAAGTGCAATAACAGTATCAATTAAAATAATCATAAAACCTCATGAACCATTTCTGAAATACTTTTTATGTTAAATTTGTAACATAGTTTAACTGCATATGTGTTATGAAGTTTTTATTGGAACTCATTTGGGATGATCTCTATGATAAACTCTGGGAATACACCACAACTCATACATACCATACCTAAATCCAGACTCATGCCACTTGGCTGAAAATGTTGCTTTTATTTAGAGGTGGGGAAAAGTGCATCTATTTTCATTAGCTAAGAATCTACCTCCAAAATACTTAAAACTTATCCACTTTTTTTTTTACTTTGCTTTTTTTCCTTCTATTTCATTTTCTAAAAATATTTTAATGTGGATATAATTGAGAAAGAGATGAAAGGGACACACTAATGAAAGCATTCAGAGTTTGTACTATCTATCTATTAAAGTGCAAACTTCCAAAAGGGACTTTGATGAATGGACTGCCAACTGGTTTTATTCTTATATGTTTTAGTAAAATCACAGTTTAACAGAGTTTGTATACTTTATAAAAATTAATTTGGTGATGAATCTTTAATTTCAGTCTTTTACAAATGTATACCTATTTGCTTACTTGTGCATAGACATGGACAGACACACACACTTCTTCACAGCACCCAAATACAGACATCCAGTGTAGAAAAATTTAAACTTAATGACTTAAAACTAGCATTGTTACAACCAACTATACTCAGAGTTCTCCAATTGGGAAAATTGGAGAACAGCTTGAGCTGCCTGTATTATAGCACATATTTTTTGAGATTTAAATTACCTAGTTCTGTAGAGTAGGGTTTAAATTGTAATAAAAATTAATTAATCTTAAATTAATTAAAAATCAAATGAAAATTATTCAATGGACAGTTTTAGCAAGCGTAATCATATGACAAAACTATTCCCAAGAAATATTTTGCTTCAGAGAATACTCAGTTCACTGTGAGTGTTCAGATATTTGTATTGGCTGGTTAAGTGTATCAAGTAATATTATGTTGGTTTTAGACTGCATTATTTATTCTTTATTTTTAGCTAATCATCAGACTACATAAAGTAACTGTAAAATGTAGAAACCAAAACAAAATCCAACACCAGCTTCAAAAAGATACTTGATTATTAGGCAATTTTGCTTGAGTTTTTCATACTAGTCTTTCTCATTCGGTGAATATTTGCAGAAAGCAAACTTAAGCATTATATCAACATGCTTAAAGTAAATTTATTTAAAAATCTAAATGAAGATATGTAGTGTTTGCCTAGAGCTAAAAGTAATAGAGTTATGAACACATCATAAATACTATGCAAAGCTTTGAATTCCATTGCTGAGACACGTTATCAAAGGTCATGCTATCAAGCAATACATAAAACACAACTGTAGGATCATCTCTTATCTAAAAGTTCAGAACAGTGTTAGAAATTACAAATTTTGAAGTGATTCCAACACAAACATAACCATGCTTTGGAGATTATATGAGTGTCATCAAATACAATGCAGAAGCAAAATTATTTTTCTGCATTTCTTATGTATTTACAAAGTTTTCATGCTTGTGATAAAATTCATGTTTCAAAATGTGATATGATCTTTATGTACACTTCTAAAGGTGCATATACTATTTAGTTATACACATGCACAGCGATCTTTCTTCAAACCATTTTTAGTTAACAAGAACTTTGTCACATACATATACTGCACACACATAAACCAATACACTTATGCCCTCAGGAAAGAGGAAAACATTTATTTGTTTTCTTTTTGAGCAGCTTTCACATTCTGGGGTTTTTTATGGGCCATTCTAGTATTTTCTTTTGAAATAAAGCAAATAGGAAAATACTGTGGAAAACAATAATCATCATTTTAAGACTTTTTTAAGGCTTGACCAGCACATAACAATTGAGAGCAAAGGGAAAAACTGCTAGTCTCTCTCAAATAGTATCTGAATAAGTGGTTATCATTTTGTTTTAACCATGGAACGTCAGATTCTTCCACATATGTTGGTTAAAATTTCCAAGACCAGAGTGGCCAGACACACATTCATTAGGGTGTTTTGTGTCAGGAAAAACTTAAAAAACATCGCTACTTTTTTTCTGAGCAAGGCCCTTTTGCCCTCTGTGAGTAGCAGACCCGCAAGAAAGGAAAACTGCTAGATTGTTCTCTAACTGAAGTAAAGGTTCGATTTAGCTGTTTTTTCATTGCCAAGAGAGACCAAACTGTATCAGTTTTCATGTTTTGTAGGAAATGAAAAAGAATAGAACTAGATTACTTTTTTTTTTTTTTGCAGGTCTGGGGTCAACCTCAAACAGCTCTGGGGTCAATCTCCCTGCCTTACACTCTCTGAGTATTGAGAGTTTTCCCCCCATGTATGTAAGGCTGGCTGCCGATGGTACCTCTTTGCATAGCCTTCTTAAAGGTTGAGGAGGTGATGTATCAAATTGGCAGGCTTTTGTAGTGCTGGCAAACCACAGCCATAAGGCAGACAAAAAATCTCCAACTGGTGTGTGCAGTGTTAACATCAGGAGTAATTTGTTTTCAGCATTTTTTGCATTGATAAGAGTCAAGAGAAAAAAAGAGGTATGTTTAGTTGCGTGGAAGATAACAAACATGCAGTGCCACATTCCCTCTGTGTGCTCTTTGTTATCAGCAGGACTAGAGGCATTATGTACTGTACAATGAAAGATAACCATAGAGTGAGAGATAGCTGGCTTTGTAGCTCTATTGATTAAATAGGACAGCAGGCTAATCAGTAAAAATGTTACAGGGATGGGAGTCGAGCCACTTGGAAAATGTGAAAGATGAAGGCTACGCTTGAAATGTTAATTTTTTAATAAAATTGCAAGGCAGAAAACTGTTTCCTTAATTATTTACTAAAAGGAAAAAAAAAACCACGAAAAACCAAAACCACCTATGCACAGAGAGGTATCACTTCACTACCAATTTGCAAAGGTAATAGCACTACATTTATCTGAGACAGTTACAAGACAAGACACAGTACAGGTTTGAAGCCTTCCTAAATAAAATTCACAGGTCTAGAGTTTTGCTATGAACCATGACTGACATGGGGGTAACTCATCAAGCAAATGGGTATACCAACTACCTCGAGACTTTGAGAGAGGTTTTTGCATATAGGAATAATTAAAGACTAGAGAAACCAGTCATATCAAAAAACAAACAAACAAAAAACCCTCTACAAACAACATAAAAACCTGAAGCAAAGAAAACAAAAAAAAAACCACCAAACAAACAAGGAAAAAAACCCCAACTCTAAAACATTATTAAGGCTTTTGCGGGTTTTTTCAGACTTTTGTTTATTGCTTTGCTCAGCTCCAAGCATTTAGACTAATATTTTTCACAGCATATATCTGTGTCAAGATGAATTTGCTTGTAGGTAGCACATTTACATAATTTGTCTTCCAAGCTCTTGCTCAGGCTGGGGCTGCGAAGGGACAGATCCAGACTGGAATACGATGGATGTGCTAGGTGTATGGCCGCAGCACATAGCTGCAGAAATTCAGGACAACTCTGCAGGAGAAGCCTAGAATTATGAGGATACAGAGGTACTGTAAAGCCATTATTTTCCCTTCTGACTTCTGGCTTTGAGGTCTGTGCTGCATCTCCTAAAGGCACAACACAGACTCTCACCTGACGTGCTTAGCATTGGAGTGAAGGATTTTGCTGAAAAAACCTCTTTCCATGCTACTAATATCTCTGTTCTAATTTTATAAAATCGTCCATGTTCCTTTAGGGCTTCATTCATAATCCTCTTTGGTGGGGTGTAATCTACTGTATCACTGATCCATCTCTCCCTGCTAGGAGCTTCCCCTGCTACTTGCTGTCTTGCAAGGTAGCAATTTACTGTCGACAATGATACAGCCAGTAGTTGGATATGATGACTCGATATAGCAATTTCAGCTTCTTCTTGCCAATATATGTTGCCAAGGATTCATATGCATGTCTCTCTAGACTTCATATTTGCCCCAAAAATGTTGGGAGGGGAAAAGAGAGGGAAAAGGTCACAGAAGGCACATTTTAGATGCTTATTGGAAGTTAAATACATTGCTTTACCCTGTCTTTATCCATTCCCATACAGAACCATGTCAGTTAGAAGCAACTGATACAGCAATTTATACTACGCTTTTGGCAAATTGAACTAATAAACAGTAACAGCTTAACACAGTTTTAGCAAATCTGCTCATTCCTCCACAGGTTCACTCCTCCACTCCTGCCTTTGCCAAGTTCCTGGAGCCTACAGCAGCCCCCTTGGCAATACTCAGCATTTAGTCTTAAAGGTACAAAAATACTCCCAGGCAGATTTTGGATTTAACCTGAACTGGGAAGTGAGTCATGATAAAGTAAAGGTCACACAGACGGATCTGTAGGTTGATCCCGCAGCCACTTAAATCAGTGCCTAAACTTTGTTTCTTTAAGAGGAAGCAGGAAGCTTTATTATGCAGTTGCATGTATAGTGAGAGTGTCTTTTATGTTTCTTTACATAGAAGCAGCCCCAAGATCTTTGTCCAAAACACCTCTAATTTGTTAAAGCCAGTAATACTGGGAAGATTTTAGATGACCCCTGGATCTTTCAGTAAATTATTTTATTACAGATTTGCTTGATTTTCATGCATTTTAAAGTGAAAATATAAAACCCAGGCTATTTTCTCCAATCCCTATTTAATTAATATTTCATTTAATAGATTAATAATTTAATCTTATTAATAGATTAGCCACTTCATCTTCTTTTTCAGAACTCATTGATTCAAAGGTAATTTTTAAGTAATACAGATATGTATTAAAGAAGCCAGTTATACCGGTTGATTCATTGAGATACTAGTAACACCTGTATTTAAATTATAGGGTGTTCAAACAGATTTGGTTCCATGAGTATAAACCCCATGACATATTATTCCAGTATGCCTTACTCAGTCTCGCTGACCAGTCAGTGCCCACTGAATCTGTTCCCCATAAACACAGGGGGTGTGGTGAAAGAAACTTCACTCGTAGTAAGTACTCAAAGCTGCTAATCGTTTTAGTCTAAATGAATACCTTCAACAAGAAACATCTTTATTCAAAGAGTCGGCGGTTTTTTTACCATGTGCCCGTGTGTTGCTTCTCATTATGCATTAACATCAGAATATCCTAAGGATGACAGACTGCATTATGCAATACTTTTCTCATATAAGTATCCCATGTTTTGCTAGCGACATGTGTGTTCATAGCTATTCAAAGCCCTTCCGGAGTATATAATTAATAAAACAACCTTACAAAAAAGCCTTCTATGCAGTTCATTTCAGATTACTCCCTTTTCATCCCTGTTCTCAAGTCCTGAACACTTGCTTCAGGCATAGGTATTTTCACTCATGGATCTACAAGATTTTGCACCTATCACTGAGGCCTCAAGTCCCACTGTCAGCCAGAAAGCAAGTGATCAAGCTGAAATCAATTGGCC
Organism: Neopelma chrysocephalum; assembly: GCF_003984885.1. Taxonomy (NCBI): domain Eukaryota; kingdom Metazoa; phylum Chordata; class Aves; order Passeriformes; family Pipridae; genus Neopelma; species Neopelma chrysocephalum. The sequence continues at coordinate 4,935,556 of NW_020897692.1, forward strand.
CATACCCAAATTTAATTAAATTTCTCCCTGCAACTCTAGAGGAAACCAATTTCCCTCATTATTGCTTATGTGGATAATATGTGAAATTAATTCTCCTTCACTAAGTTATCACTGCATTGAGCAGACAAACACAGATATAATGTTATTAAAAGTAATGAAATAGGTTCATCAGCAGTTAACGTTAATGTTTTGTGTCATTGGAATCTTGTGTGCAGTTTAGGACAGAATTATTCAAGTTTGCAGCTACAAGATGCAGAAGGCCAATAGCTCAAGGGTTTCCAAAGGTTTTGGCATAACGCACTAGTTACACATGGCTTTCTGTTAAAGGGAGGCAAAAAATGGATTCACCTTGCTTTTCTTCTCATCTTCCACAGAACAGCAAAGAGAGGGACAGAGAAGGAAACAGGGCTTCCTCTCTGCAGGAGATGAGAGACAGATTCCTGCAGTAGCCCTGCAGGCCAGTAATACTGTACCGACATTGACTTTGCTAGTAAGCAGTCACAGGTTTTCACTGAGATTGAAAAGCCTCATGAGCAAGGTTTGTCAGTAGTGATTTGTCTGAACCTTTCTTTAACAACCGCAACTCAGTTTTAACAAAGCATGTGTTAGCTGTAAGAGTATTTGTCTAATAACCAGTACTAACAAGTACAATCAAGTAGCTATGCTGTGGTGAATTAGGTATTTATGACTCTAATATAGCAATGTACTGAAGAGAAGCCTGGTACAACAGCAGGCGTCTTGAGAAGTGGGGACACAGGATGTGATACAGAAGAGTAGGCAGGGGATGGTAAGAGATGAGAAACTGGCCAGTACTGGAGATCCCAAGAGAGTAAATACCTCCCATCAGACTGTTAAAGAAATGGAGATATGGAGCTGAACAAAATGAGTTTTAGGAGTATCAAAGAACAGGAATTTAACATCCATTTAATACACCATAAATTCAGATGCAATGTCCAGCTACAGATCTAGAAAAAGCATGATATAACAGCACGTTAGAAAACATATAAAACAGCCTCTAACTAAGCAAAAAAAAAAAAAAAAGAAAGAAACGAAGGAAAGGAAAGGAAGGAAGGGAAGGAAGGAGCAAAAGCCTTTAATATCAACACCGTGGTCATCCCAGAACAGGATTCGAGATGCTATTGGCTTGCACCCTGATGTAGAAACCCCAGGGTGGTCAGCAGAAGAATTGTAGAAGGTAGCAAATAACGCTGGGAAAGAGGGAAGCATGTGTTGTCGCACGACAAGGACTATCTGACAGCACCTGACAACGTCTGGATTGTATTTGAACGAATTTAACTCATTAGATGATTCTGGTACGGGGAGTGTAATAAAGGATCACAGGTAATTATCAGAGCTGAACTGTTACATCTACTGCTAAATCTAAATCCTTGTAACATGTTTCGTTGGGGCAGAGGCTAAAAAATTACAGCAAACAAAGTAAGGACCACTAATTTAGTCTTAAACAGAGAGAAAGTCAAAGAGTTCGGCCTGCAGCTACATGATCAACAAAGCTATTCGCAGCTTATGCTGACTATCTACCCTAGAAAGCAATAAACATTTAGGAGTAGTGCCATGGAGGGAACATATCCTCAAATGCCCAGTGTTGTGGTGCAGAAATCTGAACCCAAGGTGGCTCCCAGGACGCTCGTGGAAGCCAAGCCACCAGTCAAGGCTGGGACACAGTCACCAGCTGCACAGTGGCAGGCGTGCTCAAGTCCACGCTGCAGGCTGAGACTAGACCAGAGCGGCAGGAACTTTAGTTGTGTGTGTCTGCAAAGTGTGTGTACAGTAAAATAGAGATCTTAGGGTAGAAACCTCTAGCCACCTGCTATGCCCGTCCCCCTTGGTAAATAAATTTTAGATTGTATAAACTCAGCGAGTGGCGTGGTTCAAGCTTTAAGGCTGTTAAGGGAACTTCGCAGTCTGACCATTCACGAAACTCTCTGGCACTCACACCCACAAGGCCAGAGACCTGAACTACTGGAACTGAAGCCGCTCGCAGCGGGCGGCTCCCATGACCGGCGGGTGTCCCACTTGACTCCCTGCACACTCCACACTCACACGCAGCCAGACCACGTTTCCTTACCGGTTCGACCGCAGGTTTCCCGTAGCAGAGTCGCATACGTCTAGTTCCATAAACCAATTTATTCACGGCGCAGGAACACAAAAACAGATCGAGCTGGAGATTCCAAGGAGCCCCGCAACAAAGGAACCCCTGGGCTTTTATCTGCTCACAGTCCAAGAGCGCGCAACTCTCGGTCTTCCGCCCTTGGGAACAAGGTCGGAAGTCCTCCGCCCCTGCGAACAAGGTCGGAACTCCTCCGCCCTTGCTGTCTCTTCCAGTGTCCATCCGCCCAGCTGGCGCCACTGGTCTCCATGCCTTTTGTTATTCAAAAAGTTGGCAGTTCACGGCTCCTGCTGTGTCTCTCAGTGTCCATTCACCTGGCTGGCAACACCTGCCTTCGTGCCCTTTGTTAACCAAAGGCTTGGCAGTTCACAGCCTCTTCCCTCGGGCTCCCACCCAGAACTCAACCTGCATCTCAATCTGCAGCTTGCAAACCGAGCTACCTGCAAAAGATGTATTCCACAACAAGGCCACCTTCCTTTCTCGATGACACTGTGTATAGCAATTTTAGCTGTTACTATTGAGGCTTTTCCTGTGCAGTAGTACTTTTTTATTTTATTTTTCTTTGTTTTTCTACAATAATCAGATCTGAACTAATAATAATTCTTTGATTGCTATGATAAAATTTTATTCTTCCTAATCATAAATTCAGAATTTACGTATGAGATGTGATTTCATTTTGACCATAATAAAATCTTGAGTACAAAACACTACTCCTGTCTGAGCTTTGAATCTACACACTGACCCAACAGCCACAGGAAAAGATACCAGATTTATGTAAGGTAAAAAACTAAAGAACTTAGCAGCGTGTGATTGAATAGAAAAAAATGGCTCAAAGCTGTCCTGTTATTCATCATTTCTTTTTAATGTTTTAGTTACTTTATTTCCTCTTAATAAGACCTCAGGCAAAGGAAGAAAAAGCCCACAAATTCCAATGCAGATTATTTTAATGAGATAAATTTGAAGGACAGAATTTCAAAGAAAGTAACAATTCTGCTGGGATGTGACCAAGATTTTTTTAATCTCATAGGATGAGTTTTCTTCTGATGCCAATAACGTGATAGTCCTTTATCCTGTCCATACAATTATGTGGTCAGCTGGTGAAGTGTGCTAATACTCTCAGGCCTCTGCTGTGTACAATTGGCAGATAAATAAATTTATCTGCAAAGATCCTTGTGTAGTGACAGCAAGAGAACTCAACAGTCAAACTTAGAAGCCTAAAAGGTCAGCATGTAAATTCATACTCAGTTCCTCAGCCTTCTTTCTTTGATATTTTAACCTGAAGAGTCAAAAGTCATTATAACAGCCTAGACAGGGAGTCTGGAAGGTGTGAATCCACTTTGATCACCTTGATAAAGAGCGAAAAAAGTCTTAACTGCTGATTAGCTGGAGACATGATAGGCATGATCAGATGCCTTTTGAATATCTGACTGTGAGAGCTGGAAGATGTCCTTCCATTCCTTGGTCTGCAGACCATCTTGGACAATTCAAAACAGATGTTCCCAGTTACAACAAAACTAATACAAAATAGATTTCCTCCTCCTGTGAAGGGGACATCTGCTCTTTCCCTTTCTATCTTGCCTTACTGTTGTTGTAAGCTGTTTGTGCAAGTACTCCTATAATTTCTGCTTTAGGTGCCTAACTTAGGTTAATAGAAAAGGGTAAATAATTCCAGAGGATAATCCATAGTATAAATCGAAGTATTTAAAAAATCACAGTGTTTCCTCATGATTTGTAAAGCTATATCTGAGTCCTGAGATGTAAAATTCTTCTCTATATATCAGAAGCAGGCTGCAAGTATGGTTTTTAGTTCTGGAATGTGGAGCATGGCAGCTACTACCTACTACTTCTTAAATTACTAAACTGAGAAAAATAAGATGAATGCTAAACCCATGACAAGGTAGGTATGTTCATGGACAGACAGAATGATTTGAGCAATGAGTTGGGGAAGTTAATCAGGGCAAAACTACAGCAGGTATTTATATATTACCTGCCTAAATTTCCCCTGTTGTTTCAATTCAATTTTATTTTTCAACTTCCTCCTGTTAAAACAATACTGTGTAGTATTGCTGTCCCAGAAAGAGCTGCTATTATCCCAAGGAAAACTGTATTTCACAGCAAGCCCAGCAATCTTTGTAGAGTCTCTGAAAAGTTCTTACTATGCTTCTGGGTACGTGTCTCTATAAAAATGCCAAGTACATAAAATATATATATATAGTATGCAGTGCTGCCACTCTGCTATTCATAAGAAGGAAAAAGAAAGTAGGTCAGTATGTGAAGAACACAGGACACTGGGAATGTTCCCAAATGCAGCTTCTGCTTAAGCCAAGTGAAACCACACTGAGTATTCCAACCGAGGTGCTCCTTTTTGTCTGTAAGGATGTCAGACAGCATCAACTAAGAGATGCAGAGCACCAAAACTTTGATTTTGATTCATGTACTGAATGGAAATGTAAATAGATTTCCCAATGATCTTACTCACTCTAAGATATTAAAATTGTTCTAGAGAAAATCTATGGTAATATGAATATGGACATCTCTTCTTAAGATATCTGTAGGCACTACATACATCCATATACCATAATGCATATAAGGCTTCTGATGGATTGTTGGGTTTGCTTTGATTTTTTTTTTAACTGGCTATATTAGTAATAATGAGCGCAGTGCTGGGCATTTCCTGAGGACTAATGACCAGCTGGGATTAATGACCTGCAATGTAGCCACAGGCCATCAGCTCATCCCAGCCAGCCATCAATCCTGTGGAACTACCAGTGCCTTTACTATTATTGCTTAATTTAGTCTCCCTAATTTTGGTGTAGCTCTAAAAACTCTGCTGCAGCCACTGAGCACCTCTGTATTTTATTAGCCCTGCATTTCTACTGCTGAGCACAGGTTGTTTTCCTAGCTGCTGATCAACTCAAAACACTGAATAGACTTTATTAAAAGTTGGTTATCAAGCTGCTGAGCATCTCCAGACATCTAAATATTTTATGTGTGTTTGCTTTGAGTGGCCCTGAGCAATTAATACATTGTTTCATTAGGAGAGTTTTTTTCTAACAGCTAAGTACATCTCACAAGAAGTTTGTATTCCAGCCATTGAGCAGCTTTAAACACTAAATTGGTGTCATACATTTAAAAAAGAAATCGCTCAGTGTATACATTTCTCACAAGTAATTTCCTGTCTCTACCCTTCTAAACCCTTATTCTCTTATTTTATGGGGATCTTTTTCAGCCGATGCATTTCTATTTAGCTTGCTGGACCTCCAGTACTTTTCATTCAAAAGCTTGGAACTTCACTTGACTTGACTTTTCTTCCTTTCCATCGTGTAATACAAAGAAAAGAAAAGAAGACCCGTGGGAGGCAACATGGACCCCAGATTCCTTTTGGCAGCATATTAAAGAATTAGAAAATATTTGTGTTGTTCTGACCAAGACAATAATTCAGACTTTAAACTTAAAAATAACCTGTGGTGTATCCCTGCATATACAACCACCAGCAGCATGACAATCAAAATGACAGTGATTTAGTAGGTGCTCTTAATCATAGTTACAGATCTCCAGCCGAGTGCTGTCAACACCAAGATTGGCCAACATCTGCTCCTCGGGCATTTCAGCAGACAGATCTTCACGCTGCTCTATTGGGTTTGTGTGCCATGGTTTTGGTAGGGGGGGGGCTACAGGGGTGGCTTCAGTGAGGAGCTGCTAGAAGCTTCACCCACGTCCAAAAGAACCAATGCCAGCTGGCTCCAAGATGGACTTTCCACTGGCCAAGACTGAGCCCATCAACAGTGGTGGTAGCATCTCTGGGGTAACAGCGATAAGAAGGGAGGAGTTATTGCACAGCAGTCAGAGAAGAGAATGATAATATGTGAGAGAAATAACTGCAGACACCGAGGTCAGTGGAGAAAGAAGGTGCTGGAGCTGAGATTCCCCTGCAATCCCTGATGAAGACTGTGATGAGCAGGTTCTCCCCCTGCAGCCCATGGAGATCCACAGTGGGGCAGAGATCCACCTGCAGCCTGTGGAGGAGCCCACACTGTAGCAGGTGGATGGCCAAAGGAGGCTGTGACTCTCTGGGAAGCCTGCACTGGAGCAGACTCCTGTTAGGACCTGCAGAACCATGGAAAGAGGAGCCCATGCTGGCGCAAGTTTGCTGACAGGACTTCTGACCCCATGGGAGGACCCTTAATGGAGCAGCCTGTTCCTGAATGATTGCACTTTGTGGGAAGGACTCACATTGGAGAACTTGAAAGAGGACTGTCTCTTGTGGAAGGGACTCCACACTGGAGCAAGGAAAGGTGTAAGGAAACCTCCCCCTTCAGAGGAGGGAATGGCAGAGACAAAGTGTGATGAACTGACTGCTGTTAACTCCTATTCCCATTCCCCATCCCCCTCCCGGTTTGCTGGGGGGGAGGAGGTGGAGCAATCAGGAGTGAAGCTGAGCCTGGGAAGAAGACAAGGGTGGAGAAAGGTGTTTTTAAGATTTGGGTTTATTCCCCATTACTCTACTCTGATTTAAATGGTAATAAATTGAATTAATTTTGCCCAAATCACGTCTGTTTTCCCCATTACAGTAACTGCTGAGTGATCTCTCCCTGTCCTTATCTTGACCCACGAGCCTTTTGTTGTATTTTCTCTCCTGTGTCCAGGTGAGAAGTGATACAGAAGCATTCGTAGGCATCTTTTCAGGAAAAAATTACCAAGGAAAATTAAAAAAAAAATATTAAGGGGCAGATAATCCTATTAAAAGCAGATCTCCATCTTTCTAACATAATTTGAAAAACTTGTCCTAAGACATTGTAGGCATGGATTCAGAAGAGTGGAGCATTGATATAACAAAATAAACACCTCTTTTGCAATTATTACCTCATAAGTAATATTTTTACAGCTCTGCCTGATTGCATACTCCATCTTCTAACATATCATGGAAACTCTCTAACCACATCAGTTGGATTAACTGAATTCAAAATAAAGGTTATACTAGTACCTTAGAAATTATTGGTCCAAGTTGATGGCCGTTGTGTAGAAGTGTATCCAATACAAATTTAGACACACTTTGCCAGGATGGACCAGGTGTGTTTTGATTTGTTAAAGTCTCCTCAGGCATTCCTGATATTCAGCAATTCTGTGTTGGTTCTACAGGAAGAGTGGCAAGGCAATTTTTACATTCAAATGGCATTCAGTGCACTGTACTTCAAAACTTGGCAATAAGATATTGCCTTATAATGCTTGGATTGCTAGTTATACGCCAGCTTCAGCTGCAGTATCTGTCTTTGTGCTGATACACCTGGGCATGAGTTAAGGAATGAGCTAGTATGTGGGGAATAAGTGGAGGTTATGCTATATGAGTGGAGATTATTACTTAGGTAATTCCAGTGCTTTCAGTGCTGTGCATAAAAAAAATTGACTTTGGATTCTCTAGTTTGGCATACTTGTAACTCGGACTGATATAATCTGTGTATCTCAGTTTGTATATGTGGGGGGGCATGCGTACAAGAACAAGCATTAATATTTACTTACCTCCAATCACTATTACTTTCCTGAAGTTCTGTCAAAATTACCTGGTTCCCAGGAATCAGCTCTGGGACCACAGACTGTTACCTTTGGACCAAATCTATTTTGGGCTGTTCCTCATGGGAGGTTTGTGTCTGGTTCTTTTCCTTCCAGGCACTGAAAACCCATATATTTAAAAGCTTGATCATTATTATTTTTCTTTGGCATGCATATTTTATTTTGCATACACGTGTAGTTTTCATGCAGTTAATATTTTAGGTCTAGAAAGCCTAAAATAAACACAACAAAAATCAAAATCCAAGTTAAGACCTTTAAAAATAAAAGGTATAATGAAAAGATAAACTGACCCTCAATTCTGTAAATACAGAAGCATAAGTGTGTTGACTTTGGGTTGGGTTCAGTTCAGAGAGGATGAATGCAATATTTATTTCAGCATGAACTGCAAGCATTGGAGTTACTGCCAGTTATGAGTAAAGTCAGTCCTATGATAATCAAAATCAGAATGGAAGAATATCCTGTCATAAGAGCAATACATTATTCTTCTATTAAAAAGAAAAATACATTATTCTTGTATTGAAAAGGAAATCTGCCTCTTTTATCTTACTATGATTAATGCTTCTAATTTTTATGTGTTTAACTCTTCCAGTGTTATAATTCTTGGGCTTTTACAACAAAGACATATCTGTTGTAACAAAATAAAAAAAAAAGATTGTATAGTTTTACATTCAAAAAGAGCATTGCACCATTTAAGTTATTTTTTCATCACTGTCTGATAAACTATCTCTTACTAATACAATCTTATGTGTTGGTTTTTAGCAGAAGTTTCTATATATAGTTCTGAAGTAGGTCAGAAGTCCCTTTGGATTTGTGCATCCTAACAAATCAACAATAAGATTCCCACTGTGTTGCAGTTTCTGGGGAAAGCTATACATTTTATGAGTTCCATGTGTCTGATGACATTATGTGTACTTAAGAGTATGACAGTTGCACTGATAAAATATATAAATAGATCAGATTTGGCTCTCTTCTCTAGTAATTAAATTTCACAGGACTGCACTGAATAAAGAACATATACCTCATTTGGCACAACCCAGACAATCAAAGACAAGCTTCTCATCAACTTGTTTTAAAAGTAGTCCCAGGCTAAAAACTATTCACCATCAGTACATTGACATCTCTGTATCATGTATTTATTTGTAATATTTGTTATTTAATACAGACGGGGGGGAGGGTTGTGAGCTTTTAAGAAAAAGCTCATCATCAGAAAGCTCAGATTTGAGTTCCATTTTCTATCTGGATAGTAAATACAGCAAAGATTTTCCCACTGATCTTCAACAAGTTGCTCTACTGCAAACAGTTCTGTTGTATCTAATTTACATGGCCCAAAAGGCTATGAAATAGAATGTTTGTGAATATCACCTGAAGTTAAAGATTTCAAACAACCTTTTCTTTCATATAATATTGTTCTTTCTACAAAGAGATGTTTAACAGACAAGATCTCAGTCTTTTCACTTTCTCCCTTCATCAGTATATTTCTTAAAGCTTTTGTCAGTCTTGCTTTTTTTTCTTTTCCATTGTATTTTATAGTTCTCATTTACTGTAGTTCTTTTCTTTTGCTATCTTAAAATTTTTCTATCTAAAAACTCAAATTACACAGTGTCTGCTTCTTAAGACTTTCTAAGATAACAGTGATCTCAGTCAGCCATTCGTTTCTTAAGATCCTAGATGAACCTTTTGCAAATATATTGCCTCTGGAACACATTTTCCTGTTGGGTTCTGCATAGGCTGCTCTTTGTTCAAATTGGACACACGTAAGTCTTGTCTTAGATCACAAATGGAGATTATTCCAGTACTGTCTTCATGTTTTCCCAATACTAAATATAACACTATTACTCCACAGTTTAATGTGACTGTTGACATCTGTGTTGGAAATATCCCAGAGCAGAAGATAGTTGGAAAGAAGACAACCTTGCAACCAGAAGAAGCACAAACTCACACAGAAGACACAAGTGATCTCATGTTTTCCGGGGTGGTACCAGCTCTTGGTTTTGGCTGTGTTGTTTGCAGTACTCAATGGCATGAGTCAGTACAAAGTCAATTGAATAGAGACATTCTCTTAGAATTACTTCTCTTAGAGAGAAGAAAACGTTTGATGGCTTTGTAAGACCTCTCTGTCAGGCACATCCCAGGGTATTGAAGGTACTCCTAAGACACTGAGATACCTCCTGTGCTCTACTTAACCTTGGTGTACTAGAGGTGATTGACTGTTTTCATGCCCCGTTTCAGAGTTGTTGCCATGGTTGGGTACAATCAATCTTTTTTCACTCTTTCAATAGTTCAAGCAAGTTTTGGGAAATACTGGGGTGAAAATTCAGACTTGTTAATGCAAAATGTTTCCCAGGAAACCATGACTCCTTTTCATCTCCTTGTCTGGCAAATTCTTTATTCCTTCAAATACAAGTGTGGCCTGTAGTAACTAGTGTGTAGCCTACAATTCCCAGTTTTGTCAAGGAGGGTGTTACGCTTGAGAAGGAGTACCTTGGAAATGGAAGCAGTAATGAGGCAAAATATGCTGAGTCAGAGTGTGGCTTTGAAAACTATTAAAGCACCATTATTAGTTCCTGAGCCCAGGAAACTCTCATAAACGTGCAAGCAATCAAGAGTACAACCTGGTAAGCTCTTAGGTGTTAGCAACTGTGCTGTTTGTAATTTGACCATCACTGTCTAAAATCCACCCTGCCACAGTAAAAATTGCTGATCCGAATTCAGAAGTGAAGAAAGCCACCAAGTTTTCTTCCTTTGTGGAAACAGTTGGTGAGCATTGCACTCCTTTTAATTCAATGACCCTAAGGTCACCAGTTCATGTACAAAGTAGAAAGACTGTCTGATGGCTTAATTTGAGCTTGCCTGCCAGACTACTTAGGCTAGGTCTCTTAAACTAGGAATCATACATAGGTCATCCTTCTCCTACCACTCCCAAGGTTTTCAACCATGTTGCAGGCTGAACTCAGTACATTTGTAAATAGTTCCCTCTTCATTTTTATTACGTAATTTTTAATTAACAGGTTAAATGTCAGAGCACTGCATCACTAGTTATCATCAAATTCTTTTAAATTGAAGAACAATTATTTTTCCCTGCTGAAATGTTCTCGTAATAAAAACAAGCAAATGAGAATCTATGGATTTTTTCCCAGAAATTACTTAGATTGTGATAAGTCCTGTAATTTCCAGTACTCTGCAGTTTCCCCACAACCTGTTCTTTTCCACACCTCTCACTCTGGGGATTTAGAAGCATCACTTGTAACAGACTTCATAAAACTTTCCATGAGGATCACAAGCTAGAGAAGGAATTTAGAGAAAGCGTCAGGAATATGGTTGGCATATAGAGGACTAAAATTTTTATGCCTATTCTTTAAAACAGTTTTTCTAATTTAAATCCAGCTTATTTTTATGGGCATGAGTCCTAGCTGGTAATTAACCAACATTCAGTCCATGGTAAACACAAAATAACAAGGTCTGGGGTAATGAAATGTAATATCAAAATGTGTAGGATATTAATAATGTTTTATGGAACTCCCTCTCATGATCCCTGTCCCAAGCCACTGGAGAAACCACACTAGAGAAGCATTTTGACATCAGGAGTTAACAGCTGGCCTTTTCTTAGAGAAGATTTTAGGCTGGTTGTTCTGTGACTGATTTTTCTTTCTCCTCTGTCCCATTCCTTTCTGAGATGGAGAAAGCTGTTTTTAATAATTAAAAATCCAGGCTTAATTTTTATTTTTTTTTAGGAAAGTAAAGGATTTACCAATGAGCACAGCAGTTTATTTACTTCAGTCCTTCCCCTATTGATGCACCTCTTGCTTCCTGACTCATGCCAGAGACTATGGTGCAGAGGGCACCACCTCTAACCAAGACCCTGAATTTCTGCACTCCGATCTTGCCGTATTTTTGCAGAATAGAAAATGACTATAATCTGCGATGGGGCTCTAAGTAGCACATCTGGTTTGATTTGCATTTGGAAGGAACAACAGTTCGGCAAAAAAAGAATTAAAGCTCTTATGATATAATTAAACACATCTGTGAGGAGATGTATTGAATAATATGAAAGTGTCAATAATATTGGGCTAAGAGGACTCTCAGGAAATGAGGCAGCTAGTCAAGACAGCCTTGAAGTCTGAAGAAGAAAAATCTGTATATACAGAACAAAGATTTCTTATATACAATTTAATTGAATCACAGGAGTGAATGTATGTGCCAAAATGAGAAACCCAGCCTTTGAAGAGTCAATGTAAAGACGCACAAACAATAACCATCAAAACAAAGCAAAACAAAATGTGTCACAAATTGAATACAAAATGTATAAAGACCAAGAAATTATGTAAGAAAATGTTGTGCTTAGCTGGTATGCAAATTTCTGCATAAGAAACTTGCATGAGATCCCTTGGAATGTTATTGAGTGGCAGTTAATCTAAAAGTGCCAACCTTACCTTTCCTGTAATCACCTTAAGCTTTCTTGTCCTAGGTAATACATGGAGATTCTGCTATAAAGTCAAAACCAGAGGTGCCAAAATTCTGTTATGATGGTAGGCCAGGAATAAGGGGAAGATATTAGAATGCATTTACAGAAGTTACTTCTCTTAAAACTGAAAAATGAAGTTTCAGATACTGAACATGAAAATAACTAAAGGCAAACATCCTATGAAGAGGTACTGAAAAGGTTATGGCCTTTACATCATTACAAACATATTCTGGCACAAATCCTTTCAAAATATATGTGAGAGAGAAGCTGAAGAAAATGAAACAAACAAGAATGAGCAAATGTGCAAAGGGCTTTTACCATTGTAATCCCTTGATATTAAGAATTAAAGATCCTTCTATGCAGTTTTCTGGAGAACAATGTGTTTATTCTTTCTGTCCCTCTATCAAATGGAAACTTTTTAATTCTGTCTGAAGCTTTTAGCATTTAGGTTTATGTAACCAACCAAAATAACTGACTGAATCACACTTTGTACTGTATTTTTTCATTATGCTTTACCAATACCTCTTTAATAGAATCCCACGAACATTTTTTTTCTTTTATTTTAAATAGCAGGATACTGGATTAAGTACATCTGCACGTTGACAGAACGATCCAAAACAGAGTATCCAGGAAAGTCTGCAAAGTCACAGTTGTAGGGTGGTAACCAGATTATGTTTGTGTTTGTGGCTTCTCTTTGGTCTTTAATTGGACTCACATTTGGCTCTCACTACACTCTTTCTCATGAGAATTTAGACATCACAGTTTGATTTGTTCACTATTTGAGCAAAAGAAGGCAGAGTACGGCTGGGAACGATGTTGCAGCAGCATTGACTAGGATCTCTTAATGCTTTAATGTGATGCCCAGAAGAACTTGCTTCTGGGAACATCAGGCAGAGAAATAAAAAACATGAGTGATTAAAGCACATTTCCTCTTTGGAAAGTTACTGTATAAACATGGAAGTGCTTTATCCAACAGATGTGTAAACTTTGTATCTTTTGAGTCATCATATCTGCTTATCTGAAGAATATGATTTATTATATTTTATTCCCATGAAACATCACAATCTGGGGTATATATACAAAGTTAGAAATAAGTTAATCCTGACTTGCATATGATTAAAATTATTTTTAACTGAGGACTAAATCTGAAATATTCAGTACATACACATATTATATCCTAAGCATGTAAGCAGTCCCAGGGAAATCATTGTATAAGTATACATTAAGCAGTGACTAGGGAAACATTCGAGTATCATAAAAGAGGTTACTGGTCTCTGTTGAAGTAGATAAAGTAATAGCTTTGGAATGCAGAACTTTATTCTTAATAATGTTAGTATTTAAAATAACAGTCTAACATGAGAAACACTTATACTGAAATTAGAAAAAGAGACAACTTCTTAAGAAAATAAAATTAATAAATCTGAATAGAAAGAAATAGGAAGACGATAAGTATGAAAATCTGCAATACAATTTTTTAGACTACAAGCACATTTGGAGGTGACCAGATTTCCATCAAGGCTATCTTTCTGTTCACTAACATCAGCATTTTTGACCTTCTCACTATTACATATATTGATGGACTGAGTATTTTACATCCTCCTCACAAAGTACCAAAATTAGAAATGGAGGAGATTGAAAATGGCTAACACACCAAATTGAAAACATTGAATAGGTCAAAGTCATAGACTTTACTACAATCCTTTCTGGAATATATGCAGAGGCAGTGCAGTCTGTGTTTTATTTTCATGCTAATCATTGTAAGAATTCTGTAAAATATCTGTCTATGAACGCATTCCCACAGCAAAATCATTTTGTGAAGAAAGGAATGAAGTAAAAATGCAATCCATACTTACAGAATTTACAGTACACTTAAAATTGAGTAATTTTTTAGTCTATCTGTACACAAAATGACAGGAATGAGCTATATGAACCAAAATAGAATGAAATTTTCCTGTGCAATACCTTCCAAAGAACTGTCAAAGCCTTCGGACAGAAGCCTCTAATTGGGAATACTGAACCCTTGGCTACTCATCCTAATTAAAATGTAATTAGGTAAGTGTAATTAGGTAATAATACCATTCAAAACACTTAGCCCGTTTTCCACAATTGAATCCACAGTTGAGCTCACTATGGCATAAAATTCTGAACTCATATCTCCTGACACTAATTGCCTCTTCACCCCAATTTAATCTGACATGTAGGCAGAAGCCTAGAGCTACAAGGAATGTTTATGGTGTGAACTATGAAAGAGATCTGGGAAGTAGATCCATGACCAGTGTGGTAGATGTGCAACAAAGGCAATATAAATACTGGCTGCTACAAGTGGTATCTACTTTGTAGAAACAAATCTGGTAGTTTCAAGGAGAGATGTAATAACCCATTTAGCTCTTGAGTCTTCCTCTCACATAGTTTTAGCCATCTGAAAGGCAGATACGTGTTTTAAGGTGATCTTTTTCACTGCCCTTGTAGTCAACAAAAAGAGGGAAGAGATTAAACAATCATTCATCTCACACCAGAATAAAATCTGAAACAAATGGAAGGAACTATTTTCTGTGATTGCTTCTTCCTCACCCTAGACTACAAAGAAGAGTTGGTGAAATAAATTTTGACTTGATGCTGAGCTTCTAAGATCAGTATAGTGAGATGAAACCTGCCTCTGATGCAGAAAATGTCTTCAGCTCCTACCTCACCATGAGCTTTTCATGTCTAAGGCAATAATTAGAAAATGCTGAACAACCTAAATCAAACATCATGTGATATTTGTCATCTCATTAGAGCTTCATATTCCTTCAAGAGACCCTAGAAATCCCATTCCACAACTGCAGAACTACTCCACCCTTCACAGGCCAGTCACATTACTGTCTTACCTTAGATGCAGTGTGATATACCTGTAGCAAACCACAGGGCTAAACGAGCACGTGTGTGTGTGCGTGTGTGTGTGTGTGTGCGCGTGTGTGCGCATGCACACACACACATCAATTTCTGCTTGCAAACATCAGTAGAAAAAATGTTCAAGCCCCTTGGGCTGGCCCAAGCCCACGGCACACCAGGTAAACGGTTCCAGCTAACACTGGTACCAACCACAAACTGGTGCAGACAGAAGGAACTGCTGTGAGTCCAAAAATTCCTTTGGAGCAACCTGCTGCCTTTCCTGTTTTCTTAGTCTGCACATCTGTGAATGTTATGAATGCCTAGAGAATAGCACCTTAATGATAAACAGCCATTCCAGCTTAATATATGCAAAACTAAGGTGCTAGTGCCATTCAGACAGGCTACAAAAATTTGCTTGGACAAATGAACTCATCTCCCAGCCAGAACAAATGAAGTCTCTTTTATATTGTGTCATCAGGCTTCTGTGAAGCCTTCAGAGTCTGCTGAATTTATTAGTAGCTGCCAGTTATTAATGTGTGGTTGGCAATGCGGGATCATGGTTTCCTTTTCCTGACTGCAAGTGCTTTTTGCTACCCCTTTATCATCTCACGCACTTCAGCCTGCTTCTGTGGACCATTCAGAGGTTTGGCTCTTATTACCAACATTTAAAAGGGATCAGCACCCTCCTACCACAATTGCATCATGATCGGCAATAATAAATTGATTTCTAAGGGAAAATGCATATTAAAAAAAAAAAACTAAAACAGGACAATTCATGCTTGTCTCAGAAAAAGCATCTTGCTCAAGATGTTGCAAAATTTCAGTCATTTACAAAATGACCTATTAGAGGAGAGCAGGCAAATGCAAACATGGTTTTGCCTGTGTTTCTGTTTTCATATGAATAATGCACAAAGGTCAAGCGCTACAACTGAAAATGGTTGGGTACCAAGAAAAGATATGGTTTCATGATGACTTTTGAAGAATCAAACAATAAATACATGTATCTTTGTACTTTTTGCTTTCTCCGGGAAGTTGAACAATATATTCACCTTAGCTGACCTTAGTTTTTATCATTCCTGGAGAATACAATCGTATGCAAAAATGCATTGATATCAAGCATGCTGCTCACTAATTAAATTTAGAAATTATTAGAAATACTTGACATTAAAAGATTTAAATTCATTTTTTGAATCCTAATGAGAGTATTTTTTAATCAGTATTGTGTGTACTTCTCTTGAGGATCTACTGAGGGTAGAGAGCATTAAAAAAATAATTGGCTTTAAACCCTGGTAGGTTAATGTTTTGTCATGATTTACACTGTTTTGTATTCAGCCCTAAAGTTGTTTTCCCCTCTCTGAATCATGTATTGATGTTTCAAATGTAAAGTTCTAACTGTTATATTAATGAGAGCAATTTAAGTAAATCACTTTAATGCCTTTTTTTTAAATAACCACTTTATCTCATGCCTAAACACTATTTTAGTTAAAATGACAACATTTTCAAGAAAAGCAATATCCTAAAGCATATTCTGAAAGAATAGACAAGCATGTTCTTCTATGGCCAATGGAAAAATGGATAAAAATTATGAAAGTCTTTTACACTTTGTAGTGTGGTATTTTAATATTTTCTCTGAATGCAAATCTTTATGTTTTTAAATATCTCAGAAAATCATCACCAAGCAAATTTTAAATTGCTATCAATTTAGCTTTCATTTAAGTAAGAAGTAAATTTAAAAAAAATTATACAAAATCTTTTGCTAGTTAAAAAAAAATGCCAATTTTCCATCAGTCATACCTAAGAGCCTCTTAGGTCTCCCTCTTTGAAGAAACACATTAAAGAGGGTCAGAGGTTTCACAAATAAATTGGTTGGCAAGCAATATCAGTGGTGCCCTAGACTGACCTGGTATATAATTGTTTGCGTATCACTGCAGTAAAAGCAACAACGTGTTTAATCTCTGTGTTTATTTTGATCTATATATAGACCTTAAAGGTCAATGTGATTTACTCACATTCACTGTTGGTTATTAAAAATGCTGAATAAAGTGATGGAAAGGTGTTAGAAGGCATTTGCAATTAGGAAAGAAAATGACAGTCTGTATGGAACTGCTTACTCACAGTTTTATCACAAGCATGTTTGGATTTTTTTCTACTCTATTTTCTCAAAGCTTTATAACTCACAGCTTGAGAGAAACATATCAAAGGATTTTTTGCCTTCAGTAAATGGGTGGCAGGGCTAATCTTTCCTCCCTGGATCTTACATGATCATGGCTATTGCAAAATTATGGGAATAGAGAACATAAGGAATAAAATATTTTGCACTGTCCTGGTTTTGGTTTGTTTTGTTTTTGATCCCATGGGCATTTAAATGACATTGTTAAAATTACTAGACTCTTCCCAAAACTGAGGAGGAATATCAGAGTACTCCCTAAACATGAGCCCACTGAAGTCAGTAGAAAAATTTCTTACTTACTTCAAGAGACTTTAATTTTCTTTGTACAGTGACATTTTTTCTGAGTCTTACAAAACCTAATATTCAATCAGAGAGAAAGCGCTCAGCTGTCATATTTAAAGTTGATTTTACTTTACTATTCTGTCTTAGTTATTTTACTTTCTTAGGAATTTCTGAGTGAAATTAAAATAAGGGAAGAAATGAGGAACAGAAAAGTCAGAGCAGAAAGCATAAACAAAACAAGAACATGAAAACAGAAAAAAAACAAAACACAGAAAGGAGCCAAAGATAAAGACCAAAGGAGCAAATGAATGCAGGAGTGAAGAAGTCAATAACTATCGGATCTCAGGTTTGGGGGTGAAAACTGAAATCTTTTTTGAACACGTGAAATGCAATTTAAGGGTCTTGGGGGCAGGACATGTTAATAAGGAGGACGGGTTATGTTAACCAGGGGAGGGATTATGTTAACTAGGGGATTACACACGTTTCTGCTACAGTTACACAAGTGATTAACACAAGTGATTAACAAGTGATTAACCAGGATTACATGGGGGGGGAAGAGAACAAAGAGGTTTCAACGTGGTCTGATAACATCATCACAAAGTCTTTCCATATCCTACTGCAGAAGACAGGCCAATCAACATGGTTGAATATCAATAGGTCTTGTCTGGTCCTCAGATGATGGAATTTCTCTCAGCTCCTGTTGTCCACGGCCTGCTACATAATCCCATGAATTCCTTTTCTGCTGATATCCGAATTTCGGATTGCTACATAGGAGGAAGACAAGTCTTCAATTCAATATACCATATGAGTCTGTAGCTTTAAACACATGACTAGAGGTACAGAAATCGAAGTCCTGTTCAAACCTTTGAACTAGCTGCACCCCAGCTGATGCATGTTGCTGAACCAGTTCCTCTGAGAGCAAAAGGTAAAGGGAAGGACCAATCTGGAAAAACATTTCTCCAGATCAGAAGCTTTGACCAAGTCCAATTGCAGCACCCTATTTGCAGATAAAATTATTAAATGGAAAAGGTTGCAGCTTTATAAAATTGTTTAATGCCTGATTACAACAAAACAGTGCTTAGAGAATGTGGCAAACATTTCTTTTTCTAAATCCAGAAGCTTCCCAAGAGCAATGGCAATAGTAATTATTTTTAGAGATTAGACTGAATCATTCATATTTGTGTAAGTAATACATAAGTGGTCAAAAAAAATTAGCCAAATTGTGACAGAACTGAGAACTCTATGAAAACATCATTTTGCTGAGCTTTTTAAAATTTTCTGCCAAGACTACCTAATCAAAGTCTTTCAGTTGGAGCTTTGTGATTCAGCATCAAAACCAGTTGATTTACTGAACCAAGTCAGAATGCTTCTGGATGGAAAATTTGGATATGAAATCCCTGTTTTGCAGCTGCTCCGCAAACATAACATTTTGCACCCAGAAACTCAGTATCAGCACTGACAGGAAGACCTGGAACAATACCCTTATCCCTAGGCTTACATTTTATTTACAGCTAAGCATAGTCAAGGTAGGAGTTATTCTTTATCATTTCCTTGCTAATCTCCTGTATGCAAATGCTCTGGTAAACTCCTCAGAAAGTTCCTGCTGCCTACCTCCTCAGTATAGCCCCTGGATAGCAAAACACTGAAGTTCAGCTTTAAGCAATACTAGGAGGGCTAAAGTATATGCTAACATGCTCTGCAGAATCAGGACTTGAAACTGGAGTTTTTCATGCAGTCAAGAGGTTTTCTGCCCTCCATCCACATTGAATGCCCAGTTCTGTAAAACAGCTGATTTCACCACACAGTCAAGTTGTAATTTTTCTGTTTGTTACCTTACAGGGGGAATTTGTCTAGCAAGTATACTTGATCATCTCTCTTGATATATCTCTTATTTTGCTAAATACCGTGAACTACCATGCAGCCACTCTAAGAAGTTGTATCTCTGCAGGGTGCAACAACATTGTAAAACGCTAGTTGCCGTATTTCATTTGTTCCTCTAAGGGACAAGCCCCTTTTGGCCACAAGTAAAGCTTTTGAAATTACTTGTTTTGCAGCAGCCCATTTAAACCATGTACCCAGGCCACAGACTTACTACAGTCAGATGCAACCCTCCTAGCTAGAACATAAGCCTCACAGGGAGCTAGCCAGAAAATTCCTTGCTACTATCAAAGTAAGCAATTCCTGCCTTTCATCATCATTTTCCCACGGGGAGAAACAGGCGAGACAATCTGATGAATGGTTAGGTACCACAGGTCTAATGCCCAGGAGCACACACAGGAGTTATTTAGCTGCAGTCACAGACCTGAAGCAGAGACCAGGTGAGGAATGGAGCAAAAGCACTGCCCTTTGCACGTCACATTTCTGTACTCTGATGCTTCTTTCAGGCCACGTTATCAAATACAAATGTTAGCAAGTGGATCTTTATATACAAGAAGCATAACTGCTGATTTATCTATGAACCTCTTGAAAATATTTACTTTTTAGCAGGACAATAACATACCTGAGAGCAATTATTCATGAAAATGCATATTTGATTTTGACTAAAAAATGTGTTTGCTCCATCCAGTTTATTTCCTTACTTGCCATGCCAACAGGAAATAAATGGACCCAATTAATAATATAAAACTGGAAGTTACACCAAGTCAGTTTTAACCAATTAATATTCATCTTTTTACTTCAGGCATCCTGTAGCAGTTTGAACCCAAACTTTTTTCGGAAAACAAAAAGGACAAATATTTAAAAGCATCTTTTACTAAGACATTCCTTATCCTAAGAAAATACACCTAATATGCTTTTAAAAACACACTTCATTCATTGTAAGGGAACTATATAATCCAATTTATGTTCTTCTAGCAAAGCTTAATTTAATTGTTTAGATGTGTCTGTGTAACTAAATGTTTTCTTTGCTTTGATTTCAGAGTTCTCCCTTTTTGAAATATCAGGTATATAATTACTAAGTGGACATTCCTGTTTACCAAAAAATGCTACTAAACTTCTATCCATCTTTAAAGTTTTGGCAAAAGTTGATACAACTGTGGTATGAGGTGATTAATGTAAGGCAAATAAAGGAGTAATTAATCAAACCACATAAGAAAGCAAAAGTAAAAAATAATGCAGAAACTGACAAGAAAAGTCTAAACTCCTTGTGCTTTGGCATCAATGAAAACAGACCACAGAAAAAGGCTAAAAAGTTCATGAATGTACTTCAATTAATCTGTATGCATACTGCAATCCTCTTCAGTTTGGTTCATTTAAATCTGAAATTCCCTTCCCTGTTGATGTCAGCTAGTTAGCCAAGATGGTGCATTACCGTTATGATCACTGCAGCGCATATAATTTAGATTTATCTCTTTAGGGACTCAGCTCCACCCCCTGCTAGCTAATATGCTCACCATGTTTAATGATGCAAAAAATTTCCCTGAGTACAGGTTATTTATCTTTATCAGGGGCTGCTTTTGGCTGGCTGTCAGTTATCAGCCAGAATATTTGTTCCTAAATGGTTTGTACTCATCCATATTCCAGGGCAATTCTGAGGCCCATATTATCACTGATGTTTGCAATAAAAGTGTTTCAGTTCTTCAGATACACCTTAGTAATACTGATTTATGAGTCTGGACTGGCTATATTTCTGATGCAGTGATATGAACCCTGAAATATCTATAACTGTCATGGAAATGAAATATCTATCCAAAATCTCAGAAACAAAACCCACTTGTAGGGGTCTTGAAGAAATATGAGGAATGAAGATATTTCTTTGAATACATTTTGAGAGGAATGAGTCAGAGGTGTGGTTTTTTAAACTGAAGATCTGTAGAAAATAAAATGAAATTAAGAACAGACCAATGAAAAGCAGACTGATGAAAGTGGAAAGAAAAGGACCAGTGAGAAGGAGACAAATCTGGACAGAGAGGTAGGGAGACAATTAAAAAAAAAAAGAAAGAAGGAAGGAACTTTGGCTGCATGAGATGAATGAACACTTTCAGCCTTTGAGATTGAAAATGATAGTTGTAAAAGCAGAAAACTAAAGTTTTTCACTGCAAAGTTCTTGCCTGCACAGCAACATGAACTAGCACCCAGCCTAAAAGTGAGAGGCAGATATCCTGAGTGGAGAAAGAGTTCAAAACACAGAATATAGTTCTGCAGCACAAACATAAGCATTATGCTACAGATCAAAGAGGAGACCGGAGAGTCTGGCAAGTAAGAAAGACTAAAGATATGAAGTAAGTAAATTTCAATTTTTTGTAGTTTTGACTAACATGACAATAAGGGCAGCAACTGCATGTCAGATTTGATATATGAAGTATAATAGGCTGGATTTGCTTTTCATGGCATGCAAACATCTGTGTCACAGAGATTCCCAAGCTTGCAGCAACCAAGCCTGTTCCAAAACTGGAAGCAAGAAAGCCAGACGAACTCTCCCCAGGGTGGCATGCTGAGATAACACAGTTTCACTGCTTCCCAGACCTGAGCTAATGCCTGAGCTATGCTAGAGAGCCACACCAGTTTGTTCAGTGCAAGTTCAGGTGCCGCTAAGAAAAGGCATACTTCAGAGAGTAAGAAAAGTTGATTTCCCAGTTTAGATCCCTCACCTGTGTCTATAAGGATACAATAACACCCAGCACTGTTATTCTCATCTTACTATGTATGCATCCACTTGGTAGATAGAGTTATAGAATCATAAAATCATAAAATGGTTTGGATTGGAAGGGACCTTTAAGATCATCTAATTCCAACCCCACTGCCAACCCCTCCAAACTTCCACATAGACCAGGTTGCTCAAAGCGAGTCAGACATTTAGAGTTGTCATCCATAAATCAAAAAAAAAATGGTGTTGAAGCTGGCACACAAAAGGTTGTCTTGGACTCAGGAACGTGTATAAGTGTTGACTGAATAATTTTTTTCTGAAGCATCCGTCTAGCAGACAGTTGTTCTCTAGGGCCAGCACATGCATGCTACATCATGCACACAAAGGATTTTTAACCACCCTGCAGTTGTTATACTTTGTCTAGGCTTAGTCACATGATGGCCACTCTTCTGGCTGCAGTACCATCAGTGAAGAAAGCTGTTGTTCAGGAACTCATGGAATACAGAAGTTACAGCCATTTCAGATTTGCTGGTTGACATGCTCATGTATTTGTCTCTCTTCCCCCTTATTCTTCACAGTTCTGTGTGGCTCAGTGGCTCGGGCCTATGTTAAGGTAAGGATCTGTGTTCAAAACCTTTTCTTTGCCGTGCTGAAGTAGGAGGTGCCTGCTTTCTGAGAAGGCTATTAACAATAATTCATCTTCACTTAACATACTGCAGTGTTAAACAGGTATGAATGCTGTAAATAAAGTGGATAACCAGAGAGGTTCAACAGAAGAATAAACCCCTTTATTAATTTCTGAAGAGATAAAATGCCTGGCCTATTTTAAGAATACATCAGGTTTGGATAAATTTCCTGAATCTTTATGGTGAAAATGAAAATGTACTTTGTATACATGTAAAAGCATTGCAATGGACTTTGTTTTAAACTACTTGCAACATTGAAGCTGTTACAGGTTAAATTATTTATAACTTTTTAACCACGAAAGAAAAAAAAATACCCCAAACTTGTGTAAAATATGATTAATTTCCTTCAAAAGCCACTTAAGTGTTTTCAACCTACATCACGTACAAATGTTAGAATCGCAACCAGAAAACAGGGTGTAGAATGGAAATACAACATGCATACTTGAATTCCGCTTTTGTTGGTTTAAGATGATATATTTGTTTGATTTCTACCATGACATGCTCTTCCTGTTCTGAAGTTTTCCAGAAGTCTGGATTAATGACAAAATGATCTCCCGTATAAACTTCCACAAAGATAATAACATATGCTGGCATAGACAGAATAGTGTTACAGTGCCACTGAGATCCTCTGAGAGTAAAAAGTAAAGGCATAGCAAAAAAGAACTTAATTTGTGTGTTATTTCCAGTAATACTGATGTAAACATGCAGGGACTTAACTAACTGACCATTTAATGTTAATAGGATGACATTTAATATTCATGTGATATGATAAGTATTTGAAATACTCACTCTATGTTGCTAGATAAATTCCCTACTAGACCTATCCTTGATAATGTGCATATTGTTTCTGAATGCACTTTGTGAATTATTTAGAAAAGACATGTTTTTCTACTGAAACATAAAATGAAAATGAACTGCAGATTTTCTGCAAGTTCTTATTACCATTAGGTCTAGACTACATTATGACCAAATTATGGTGAAAACCCTTGAATAAAGTAATTTCATAGGAAGCTGTTAACCTCTTAAAGCACCAAGAAATACAGATCAGACTGAAATGAGTTTTAGTTGTATGCTTCTTGATTCAACTATTTAGATAATGTACTTTCATTTAGATCAGCAGCTAAATGTGTGAAGGATAATAGCCTTTCTTGTACAGGTATAATGAGACAGTGCAGTGGTACAGAATAGCAGCAAAGAAGAAGGGAAAAAAGCAGTTCTGATGCCTGAAGTTCTCTTGTGACAGACACTTTTTGGAAAGAATATGACTATGGAAACAACAAGCATTTATGTCAGACACTTTCATACAGCTGGAAAACATGAATCTGTCACCTGATGAAAACTGATTATGGGCCATCAAGCTCAGAAGTGGAAATTCTACTGCTATTGACAGAAAAAAACCCACAATATAGAGGGAGGTATTTATGCATGTACTCTCTCTTTTCTTAAGCAGAAAATAAGCAAATTTCCAAGTTCAAGTTTCTTCCCTCCTCCATCCTATTGTACATAAAATCAGTTCAGAAACTTTAAAGGGAAGACGACACAATGTAATCTTACTCTTCACTCTAAAGTTCTAATATCTCTCTAGTATAGCCAAGAGAGATTGTTTTCAGAAAAATTTTGTTAAAACTGGCAACTTATTTTCAGGTGGCAAAATATCTGCTTCAAATACATTAATGTATATAATGATATTGATAATATGATTTTATTTTCTTTGTGTATTTACTTTGCAGCTTAAACACACATTTTTATACTGCCCTAATTCACTTTGGTTATGTTACAGTTGACCTCAAAACAATGTAGAAATACTTCTGGATTTCTTGAGTTTTATCTTTTGTATTGAAATTTGTAGACATGGTATACTACTCCAGAAATATAATTAATCTTAGCCCTGGGACAAAGAAAAAAATCCTGGCAAATTTAAAGGGAATTTAAGCCTGTATTTAAATAACTCCATAGAAGAAAATTGATGAATGGAAGTCCTTAACCTGTGGTAATATTATCAACTCTCTTACTACACGACTGTTAGTAGAGCCAGCAAAAATGCAGCATTTCTAATTTTCAAGGTATTTCACTATTTCAAAATATTTTTCATAGAAAGTAAAATGAAAATTCTTATTTTTAGAATTAAATACCAGGCGGACTGCAGTCATTTATTTTCTTTAAAAGGATTTATTATTTTATTCTGTTAGTCAGTTTTTTCATCCTATACCAACGGCAGTAAATAATTATATATCATTCAAGGCAGGACACAATGTGATGCACAATATATTAACTGTGTACTCCTCCTGATTGGCTAGGTTACATGAGATATGTGTGCAAATTTAGTATTCCTCATAATGGTCTACATGTGAGCTATTCACATAAATATTTTCCTTTCTGTAAAGAAAAAGAGCAGTTACAATGCACAATTGATTTAACCTAATTTATATGCTTATTTACTTAGCAGTGTCATAGGTCAAACCCTAGGAATGTCTGTTTCTTTCCACTAACAAGCATGAGCAGCTTTGTACTGCTCTTGGTTTTGTGTCATAGGACACTTCCAATAATTTCTACCTTGAATTTATTTTTTTATTCTGTATTATTAAAGTATTTGCAAAATCATTACAAGAATAGCAACTATGCAAAGATTTCATGTAGCATACCTTTTATTTAGTTACTTGTTTTCTGTCTCCAATTTGTGTTTCAGTAGAAAAATCTAGTGCTCAGCACCTTGAGCAAAAAGAGGAATACCGGCTTTTGTATACTAACTAAAGGTCTGGCTACTTTCAGTAGCCTGGGAAAGTTATTGAGAACACCAATTTTTTTTCATTATTTGTTGCTGTTGCCATTATTATTACAGGAAGCCAAGATGAGAACTGAACCCTGCTTGGACTCAACACTGCAGAATAAAGGGCAGACCAAAAGACAGAGCTGGTAGCGCTGCTGAATAGAGCAGATAGGAAACCCAAATGCTTCAGTCTCTAAGACAGAAGGTACATCTTTTTCTCTTGCTTAAAGGATTTGAATGAAATTTGTCTACTGTATTTCATATGTACTTTAGCTGTTGGGGAGGGCTATTATTCTTTTTCTTTCAATAGAGGCATGACCAGAAAAAATACAAAGGGAAGACACAGCAAAACTCTCTAGTGAATTGGAAAGATATATTGCAAGCTACTATTAACACCATGCTTTTCTTTTAGGAAGAAAACATTGAGAGAAAAGACTTTATGAGATTTTTTTGCAAAATAGTCTAGCAAGCTATGAGATACAAAATACCATAACAATGTATTAGAGGTGACAATATTGTACGGGAGATTGTCTTGATAGCTTACATAAAATTGAAACCTCATGCTCTTAGGTATAGAAAACTGATGACAGAATTATTTCTGTGTAGTGATAAATAGAAATATAAGTAAGCCTACCTGGCTGGCATTCCAAGTCTGGGAATAGGAAATAAAGGAGGATCTTCACTAACTATATCTGAAATTTTGAAACCACAAACAGGCTATCTATCTATCTATCTATCTATCTATCTATCTATATGTCTATCTGTCTATCTACGAAGATTCATTGCAGGATATGATAAAATGGAGCAGATGAAAGTGGGTTTTTCTTCTTTTGTTTTGCCTTGACTTTTAGCAGTTGGGTAATATACTTACATATACAGAACTATTGTATACAAACTTATACTAAACATTAACTATATCATGGATAGAAAGTGTGCATTTTCATAAAGTGCCCTATTTTTCTAGGATTGCTTGTGTGGATTTCTATATTTGTAATATCCACTGTGCTTTACAAACCATAATTTTGGTGTGATTATTTCAGAGGAGTTTCTTTGTCTAAGTTTCTTGCCGCTTTTTAGCCACTCCTACAAAATATTAATTATTCTTAGTTTCCACTGACTTGAGAAACACTAAGAAATTCCCTGTCTTACAGGGGGGTTTGGTTTCTTTGGTGTCTTCTATTTTGAAAGAATATATTATTTCAGTGCTTTGCAGGATGAGGGATCAAAGCCTAAAGCATCTCAGATTCCATACCCAGGGACACATCCATCCAAAAGTGAGATTCATCCTGTTGAAAATCTCAATAATTTTTTGTCATTCTGAAATAAAATAAAGAATAAAAACTTATTCACACTCCAATGGCATACTAGAAGGCAACAAATGGTCTAAACAAGTTTAAGCTTATATAAGAAGCCAGTGTTTGATACACATGAACTTTAAATTTCCATGAGACACTATGGCAGCTCAGCCTAGGTAAAGGCTGTTGGTTCCAATTAAAAAAACCTGGACTTTTAATTTTCTTTGAGGAAGATTACAGTGCAACAATTTTTCTGTAATTTTTTTAATATAAATTTTTATTTTCAAATGCCACTGATGCTTTAAGAATGGAATCATCCATAAAAGCTATAATCCATACTGGATAGAGACTACAATAGTGAGAAAGGAAGTAGAAAGACACACCAAGGAAATAGACACTTCAGGGTTTTTCAATATAAAACATAATTCTATTCAAATTCTGTTGAGATAACTGAGAATCTTTCCCATACCCTCAGAGATCTTTGATTCACACTATATTGATGCTTGCTGTATCGTAGTAATCTCTTTTGTTTCCTATACATTTAGAAGACTTTGTATTACATTAATCCTTCACATACTGCAGATTTTGAGGTCTTCCCTAACTCTAAAATCTGACTTGAAGTATGAGGCTGGATGGTAATAAAGGAGTACTTCTTCTGGATATAAGCAGGAATTTAAGTTCTGCTGGAGTTTTTGTCAGGCGTAACTCCAGCCCTTATAAGCCTTACACTATTAAAATACTTCTATGCATACATAAATAAAAGTTATGCTAGGAAATGCAAGTGTCAGAGATTTATTCATGTTTTGCATTCCCAAAGTCATGCAGAATACACAAACACTTAACTGTGAATTATGGGTCTTCGCTATACACCAAATAGAAATCTGCCACCAGAGAAGAACAGCAATGACTGATTCCAGGTAAGTGTTTGTCTAAAATGAAGCAAGACCTATTTGGTACAAATCACTCTGTTTTCCCCTTGTGCTTCTCTCTGTAGCCAAACTACAAAGGAAAAACAGTTTGTAAGTGGCAGCAAAATAAACTCACTGCCTATTTTGACCATACTAGATCCAGGAAGGGAAGGTCTCTGGGGTGTCAGCAGTGGCAGCAGCAGCAGACTTCCCTGGCCTCTGAGCATTGTTTTTGAGACAGCACTGTGAAAACCTAGGACTGCTACTGCTTTCTGAAAGGCAAAGAAATGAGGTCTGCTATCCCAGATCTCCAGGTTTGCAAGGCCCTTCTCTTCCTATGCTTCCCACACTGGGAAAAACGTTTTTCTGACAAGGTCTAGTCTGCTATTTTTAGCAACAATATTTGGATTTTATTTGCACCATTGTGAAGCTTTGAAGAAGCTCTGCTGAAGCATATGGTTAGATCTTCCCTCTTCTTCTATGAGCATTAACCATTGCCTGGAAATATCCCTCCAGAAGCCTTGTTAAATGTCTGCCTCCAGGGATGTTGTGGCACTATTAGGTTCCCAGTCACATAACACTGAAGCATTTATCAGACATTTAAGGTACTTCATCACTAAATTTAACTCTCCTAATTTTCTACATTTTATTCTGATCAGTCAAGTGTTTGGAGCAACAGGAGATAGCACATTTTTATTTTAACCTTACATGTCTTTTTCTTATACCACAGGAAGCTGACATTACCTGTAATGTGAAGCTTAGTCCTGCTTAGCCATAACTCCGAAAGAAACCAGTTGGAAATTTAGACTGTTTAAGAAAGGAAGGAAGTATGTTCAGAAGGAAATATATACACACCATGTGTAATTGGGCCTATTTTCTGAAGTAATACTCCCTGGTGCCTATTACTTTCACTCAAGGGTGTCTTACTAAGTGGCACTGTAACTTATTTTGGTGTTTATTTCAGTAGAATTTTAAAACTTTTATCATACTGAAATTCTTAGAGCAGCACACTCTGTTTGTTATCATTAGATCTCATTAGCAATCAACATTTTCTCAGGGTTTTTCCTTAATACCCATACCTACAGTTTTCCCACAGTTAAGCAGGTCTATTAGTTTCACATCATGAGTAGGATGGAATTTTAGATAACATCCATCTCTTTCAGAAATAAATAGGAGTCTGAAATTAAAAAGTGCTCAGTTAACTTACTGTTGCTGTAATGGCGAGGAAAAGGATGGGATGACAATAATGCAAAATATACCATGCTGCAGTGCTGAGAAAGAAGGTTTTCAATCAATACAAGTCTCGGCAAAGAATGATCATTTCTGTAACAGGCTTTGAAGCCCTGTCTCTGCCGAACAGATCTAACCTTTCAAGGAGGTTTTGCAGAAGGTTGATTTCAGTCACTGAACTCAAAGCTGGATGTAACCTGCTAAAACTGGAACGTGAAGATGATTGAAATATTTGGGAATGCCAAGTTGTGCCCAGGGAGAGGAATACTTGGAGGCCATGTGTTTTGTTCAGCCCAGTTGCTGTAATTTCTCAGCACAATGGATGTTCAGCACCAATGGAAACATTAGGGGTTTACATTTAAAAGACCATATTTCTTCATATGGTTGGGTTGGTGGAGGTGGGCAGAGTTGTGGTTTCCAGATTTGTTTCCATTTGGTTGAGAAATCAGCAGCACAGATCAGCCCTTCACAGGGATCTGTTTTGTTTACAGAAACTCAAGCAAACTTAGCTTAATGAAAGCCATCAACAGCAGGCATTTTCCTTCTTCAAGAATTTCCAGTTCTACAAGCCCAACAAACTCTGTGTCCAGGAAGTCCTGCTCTTGCTCTGCCTCAAAGTCACATTTCAACTTCTTCTGTAAGTTTTCAGCATACAGAGCACACATTTCGAAACCAATAAAACAGCCCCATCTTGTGTAACCAGGGATATCCATTAGCTGACAGCATCTATGTCTGAACTCCTTAGACACAATAAATAGACGCAAAGCAATAAATGTAGCAATGGCCAAAATCATAATGCTAACAAAAAAAAGTTGTTGTATGATTATCTAATGTTGTATAATTATCTAATTATCTAATGTTGTATGATTATCTAAAGTTTTTTACACACAAGAAAATTAAAACATAGACCCATACTTCATCTTAGTGCAGAAAATGCTCAAATTCTTTAAGTCATTTAAGCTCTTTGATTAAGTACACTCTGATTTATACCAGATTTAAGCTTTATTCACCACTAGGGAACATCTTACAAAGAGAGAGGTTTTACCCTTGCATATCCTACAAAGAAAGATGGAGGGTTTACCCTTCTGCCACTTTGGTACTACCTTTTTGATAAGCCTTCTTATCTGACATCAACATCAGGGCTGCATTCATTACTGTCTCTGCACTAAGCTGTGGAAGGGGAACATCTGATTGCAGATCAATCAAAGTATTTACTTTTTTTCTGTAGTGCAAATAGCAACAAAAGTAGTTTCTAGAACTGCACAGCTAGGGTGTGCCTGGCTGGAAGGGACATGGAGATCTGATGACGGCACCAGAAAATAAAAATAATCCTTCAGGTTCTGTCTAAAATGTTTGCTGTTTCTCAAGCTAGAATTGCAATATTTGCTGCTCTCCCTAGCAGGTCCCTGTTCCCAGTCAGCATCTGCCATTTACTGGTTGGACCACGGTGTTTTCTCCTTAGTTTTAAACTGTTGCCATTAACAAACCAACTTTGTTTCTTTCCTGAATTTCATCCTTTTTCCTTGTCATTTTCTCTCCCTTGCTAGCAGCTTGAATCCTGGGACTGCTGTGATTGTCCTCATAAGCATCTAGCTGCAGGAGAAGCATGCATATACTCTTGTTGTATGGAGCAGAGGAAACACCTGACGGGAGCATCAGACTAACCGTCTTCAAAACTGGAGAACTCAAGGCTTCCCTCACTCATGAAACCAGTGGTGCCTTTTCTGTTGGCCTTCCTCACATTGTGGAGAGCTCTGGTCGCTCTCCAGGCAGCAGAACAAGTCTGTAACAGGGGACAGCAGATGGGAGGCAGGCATTTTCACTTCTAGCCAGCCTACCATGAGAATCCTGGCTTTCCTCTTCTGAAAAGTCTTGTCATCTCTCAAAATGCAGCTGGAATTCCTCACATCAGAAACAAGTCTGGACTGCTGATAGCTGAAAATTGTGAAGCAGTGGGATGATTTTGTGTATGGTAAGCCTACACATTCGCTGTGCCAGCTACCCTTCTGCCCAGCATTAACTCCAGGTCTGATAAGACGTGGAAAGAAGTGGTGCGCGTATCAGTAAACCTGCATCAGGCTCAGCATGTGTTAAAGAAAGGGCTGTGACGGGAACTCTGACAACTTTAATCAATCTACTGCTTCTCCAGACTTGTTCCTACACATGCCTCCAGCCCTCCTGCTTCCTCTGTGGCTGTGCCAAGCCTCAGATTTCACAGCACCAGTCTGTAAAGACCATGCTGTTCATCATCTATCAAGAACTCATGAGCAGGATGTCCTAACTTCTTTACTGTACAACTTTGAAATGGATCCTGTGGAGAATAATGACTCTCCATCTATTTCTGATCTGATCTAAAACACATTTCCTCCTTTTCTGTACTTCTACTTTCTATCCCTGCTTTCCATCTTATTTTTAAACTTTGCCATGGAGCTCCATATGGTGTATTAGATTAACACAAAGAAGGCAATACATTTTGTTGTACTGTTCCCCATCCCACCACATCGAACTGCTACGAGAAGAGGGGAGAGTATTATAGAGAAAGAAAAACAAAGCAAAATCTTCTGCTAACCATAACTCCCATTCTCTACAAATCTGGAAGAGAGGAAGTCATAGTCATCTGCCATATTGGTTAAAAATTATCTGTAGGACAGTGTCATAGGGTATCTGTCGTCAGGTCTTGGTCTGTGGGGGAAGAAAGTCGCACGACACACAATAAGGTGATGAGACACAGTAGGGTGATGAGACAGAGACATGTCTGCCTGCTCAGCGCAGCAGGCAACCTTTATTGAGATTGCTAACCTCTACTTTCCCACACACACAACATAAACATATTCTCACAAAAAACACCCAGGAATTCAAGCACCTGCACATTACCAAACAGTCTTAACCTTGTACTCTTTGCAACTCAAGGCTGTGTCCATGGAAACTATCTAATTAGCTCCACTGTTCCCATGGAACACGGCCTAACTTTTGCAATACCTCAAACTTCTCAAACTTCAATTGCGGGGCTGCGACTTCACCCCACAGGACAGAAATCCCAAAACCAAGTTAGGCTGCATATAGTGGACCAAATTAATCTCTCCTATAACTTATCTTAATTCACTTTAGAAGAGCTTGGTCCAACATTATCTGATTTCAAAGATGTGTCTACAAGGATGAGCTACAGCTTGGTGACATTTATTATGGAACTCCCTAGAATGAGAACAAAGGCTCTCAGCTTTCCAAATGTGTATCATAGAAGTAATTGTAACACCAGCAATATGGATAGGAGGAATAAGCTTATATAATTAAATAAATATGAAATATTTCAATTAATGTTAAAGTCTTAGAAGTGAGATTTCCTGAACAGTTGGCAAGAACTGGAATATTTTTAAGATAATAACAATCAATTCTTATTGTACAATAAAAATAGTTATAAGAGAAAAATCACTCAAAACTGAAATGTAAGAGGACAAAAGGTCATAAATTGCAATAGAAACCCCTAGGGAATCTGAAAATGTATAGGGGTTGGGGGTTTTAAAAAATTGTCTAGCTATTGAAGAAAAATATTGTATTAACAAACGGACAAATGAGAGTAGAGCTATCCCTCAGAGTCGCTTCATCAACCACAATCATATGAAGAATCCAATGTACCTTTTTGAAAAGTAGTTGAAATACTGAATCTGCTAAAGCAGAGAACAAGCCTTTGTTAGCTACTTTTGAAGGTCATCAGTAGCTTTTAGTGTATAGGACATTTTTACAACAATTAGATCAAAACTCAGATTGAAAATGTTGGTGGATTTCATAAGTTAGAATGACTTCAATAGTTGACTCCTCCAGGGCGCTGCCTGGGAACAAGGGTTTTATTCTAAAAAAATCTCGCTTCCACTTGGAGCACCACTGGAGACATACATTAATTTTACGTGATAACAAATGATTGTTTGTTCATTTTAAATGTAAAAGACGTTTGAAGAAAGATAGTTTCATACTGGTCACCTTGGGTGTTGAAAATCTGAAAACCCCTATCGCTTGTGCAGCTCCTGAGCAGTCATGTGGATCCCAATAATCAAACCAGATGAACACACAATGCCTTTGGCATGACTGTACTTTTACCATCTGTTAAGTTTGCACACTAAGGAGATATAAACCCAGCATTTAAGAGGTCATAACTTCAAACTGAGGTGAACTTCAACAAGCAGGCCTTCAAATCAATGCTAGCATGCCCTATCTCTGAAAAAACCCTCATTTCATAACGCTTACAAGCTCCATTAAATGGCATGGTAAATACAAATGTCGTGGATATCAAAAACCTCAGCTCCTTCAGACCACAGCAGTATGCAGAATGTAAAATGTAAAGATTTTAGGAACAAGAAAAATTCAGTTTTCCCAACGGGTCTGCCAAATTTTATTCCTCTTAATATCATGTGAACAGGAAGGAAAGTAATTATTTTTCCACATGACACTAATTCCTTTTGCAATTGACAGGCTGAACAAAGACTGCATGTGTTTCATTTGGCCAAAAGGCTAGTTTGTGTTTGAGAGCATAATGGATGATTCATTACTTTAAAAAACAACCCTGCTAAAAACCAAAGAAAAATGTCATACTGGTGAGGTGCTAATACAAATATTGTTTCATGCACAAACAGTACCTGAAACATTGTTTTCTGTTACATTAGCAGAGGCATTTAACGAGACTATTCAAAAGAAGCCAATTTCCTTTCTTTACTTGTGATTATAAACTGAAAATATTCATGTTACCACCTTGTAATTCCTGAAGTCCCCTCCCACAACATGTTTCCGGTACTTCTGTTAGCTTCTGGTACCTGTACTGGAGCATGTAATGTAGGCATTACATGTAAACATGCCAAGGTAGTGGAAACAACTGAAGGTCCCTGTTAAAAGCAGTACAATCTCATGTTACAAAGGCAGTGTACCAATGTTGGTTCTGGCAATGGCAGTGGCTTAGTAAAGCTACAAAGAGAACCTCCCTCCTGAGAGCAGAAACTCTTCTCATCCTTTTCTGCAGACATGGATTACCTCTCACTCATGAAACTTTTGTCCTTCAAGATGAATCAAAAGTTGGAAATTAAAACACATGCTGCAGATAGTGGATAACAACTTAAAACTCATTAAACAGGTTTCTCACAGCCAATGGACTAGGTTTGTTCAAAGCCAGGTAGACCAAAACAAATTTCAAATGTAGAAATTATAAATATTGGAATTGCATGTGCTGCTGCAGAAAACTAAAAATGGCAGAATTCACCCATGGGTCTGTGAAGTCCTTCTCTATTTTCTCACTGTGCCTTGGAAAAAGGGTTAAATCTGCATCATCATCATCACATTACAACAAAAGATAGAAAGGGGATTAGATGGCAGAGGATTTGAGTTAGTAAAAGCTGTGATAAAAGAAGAAAGCATAGAGATAGCATATATAAAGCATATAGGCAGGACTAAAAACCTTAAGTGGTGAAGTTAATGACTTAGTTATTTAAGGGATTAAAGATGGGAAGGATGGGATAAGATTAAGAAAATAAATAAACACAACAGGCTTCCAAATGGGGTGGCAGTAAAAGATGTATTCAACTGCAAAACAGTTTCTCAAATGAATTTTTAAAAGGTGCATTACACCCTGTGTTCAACCATCATGCTAGAAAAGCACTAGCTAATACAAAAAGAAAGATTAATTTTCATTGGTAAGGAAAAGGGTGTGGTTTCCTAAGTGCAGTATTAGGGAACATTTCCTGTATTCATTATACTTCTAGTTTTAAAAACTGAGATACTCCATTTTATAAGCACGAAGTTCAGCACTCTTAACCTTGGTGAAAAACAGTTTCATTGCACAGACCTTGCATAATTTTTATTATTCATTGCTGTATTTTCATCCAAGGAAGTAACACACATCCAGAGATACAGCATATATTATCACATACTGTAACACAAGACAGAGAAAAATTATTTTCTTTTCCTATTTCTTTTTATTTCTTTTCCTATTAATAGAACACTGCACCAGAGACATGTATAGAGGTTTCTCTGCTTCCTGTCACTAACACTGAAAAGAAATATGATTGAGCATATTGGAGTAAACTTCCATATACTTGTCAGGCAAATTTTCTGAGTTGCTTTTGCCATCATTGTTTATAGCAGAGACAGTTAATCTGTTATTATTTTTGCCCTTAGTAACCAAAGTCTCTTTCTGCCTGAGGATGTATCCAACAGTCAATTTCTTTGGATCATATTATCTTTTCCCTAATGCATGCAATTATTCATGGTGATAAGTAACACAGGATACACTCTAATTTTAAGGCATGCTCCTTACTGACTTAAGGACCCTGTTCCAGTCTCCATTCTAGCAGACAGCTTTCTTTCAACTTTACTCTGCCTAAAACACATTGCAATTTTCCAGAAACAAAGGAATTTTTAGAAAGCACCAATAAAGCTTACCCCAGCTTTTCCTGACATAGTTACTCAGAAATAACCCTTTTTCATTAATATTTTTAAAAGGCTTGGAATTTTCACTAAATTCTATTTTGAGATTTTCAGAATCATGAAGATATCTTTTCTTGGTCAAAATGTCTTTTAGGAGATAACTGCATTAACAGACAAATATGTTTCTAAATGAGAAAAATCACACAAAAGCTCCTGAACTGAGTTAAATGAAACATTTTGACAGACCCAATCTGATATTTCTCCCAGCTGGATTTTCAGTTCATTCTTACAAAATATCAATTTTTCAGCTCCAAATGAGACAGTGCCAATATTAAAAATCTTTCTAGTCCTCCTCTAACTCAAGCTGTCAAGCTGGTGTTTTTGAATAAGTCAGTAGGTCTCCAGTCTCTCAGAATTTATTTCAAGAATACTGCCCCAAATATTTTTTTAACAACTGTCAGGTCTTTTATATTGACAGACTGTGACCTGTTCATGAACTTGATGTGTTATGCACATCTCCTAGAGTATATATCAATGGTCCAGAAGCACTGTAACCACCTTAGCACAGTGTCACATCTCTGTCACACCCACTCTCTGCTGGGTTTATTAACTGAAGAAGCTCCATATCATATGTACCCTGCCTCTGATTTCAGAGCAGATATGGCCAGAAAAAACGAGAGTTTGCCTTCGTATCTTCCTCTTGCACTGTTTCTACCCCTTGGCTGCAATACATGGCATTAGCTGAATGCCTCATAGCTTCCACTCATTGCCTTTCGCAAGCCTGCTCTATCAAACACCTCATCTCAAGCATGGTTCTGAAAAAAAGGCCATTTTCCTAATAAGGCTGCTCAGTAGCCCCTTGTGCATCTGGGGCTTTTTGAGCTAACAACGCCCCTCTCTGTCTTGAGGAATTGAGTAGCAAGACAAATTTGCAGTATAATGTTGTGCAAATTATAATTTGGTTCACTAGCACATTTCTTCTCATGTCTTTCCCCTAAAATATAGAGTCATTCTGATTCCTATTCAGGATATTTTAAAACACTGGAAATAGGGTCTATAGAAAGTCCATTGCCTTTCCTTTTTACCCCCTAAAATGGGCACTTGCGGTTCCAACCTCATCAGGTCACACTTTGTCTGTTACCTACGAAGGCTTTCAAATAACCCTGGCTTAGGCTGCAGCTTCTTTTGAAGGGAAAATCAGTGGGTTGCTTTATTTTTTTAAGTGTTCTAATTCTACTGTTCACGATGTAAAGAGTATCTGTAGGTAAAGAAAAAACCTTTCCTCTCCCCCTTGCCTCCGCCAACCTGCTACTTTCTCCCTTTTGAATGCCTTCAGCCTGAGCTGCGGGGACTTCAAAGACTTTAAAGGCAGCAGATACTGCTGCTGGGGCTGACACTGAAAATGCTGGATTCAGCAGAGAATGCAAATGTTATTGATTGTGCAATATCTTCATTTGTTTCAAAAGAATGGTGGCTTCATTAGTTTCAAATTAATTAAAAGGAATACCCAAAATGAGCAAACAAAGAAAAACAGAGGAGTGAAAAATCACAGAAGGAAGAAGGAATTAGTGTGCAGCAAATAAGTTGAATTTTCTGCTGTATTCAGCACACACAGAGACAGGACATTAGTTATGGCTCTCTCCATGGTTTCCTCAAGCTGAGAGGGCAGAGCAGCATCAGCCAGCAACTATTTCTTAGGTGCCTCTGCCAGCCTGTATCATATTCAAGCTGGCTCCTAAACCTTGTTCCTGTTGCTGCCACAGATTGTGAGGCAAGGGCAGAGAAGCCAATACAGTGTCCCAGAGGGCACTGGGAGGTCACATGCTGGAGAAATCAGAGGTAGAGCCATCACATGCACAGGAATCTCTACTGTACCACTGGCAAGGGACTAGAGGATTGTGAGAGATGAGCTGCTGAGAAGAAAGTCATAGGCAAGCTGAGGGATAAACTAGGGAAAGAACCCATTTAATTTCTGTTCTGGATTTGTAATGGACCCTGGGAGAAAATCCTGTGAAATAAGTTAGGCAGCTCTTTGCTTCTCGTGTGTCAGCTGAATTGTCCCTTTCCAACTGCTTTCTTGCCATCTGTAGTGATCTCAGCATCAAGTCTGCTGCTGTCTGATCTTACATCTGCTGCAGAAGTCAGAAACTTGGTTAACCAAACATGTGATTTCTACTATTCATTAGGATTTAATGGTGGAATTATCAAAATATTCCTAAAATACTAATGTTTTATTTATACAGATATCTGAAAGTCTAGCAGAACCTCTTGAAAAATTCATTGGGTTTGGATACCATGTGAATTTTATTTCAGGTGTTATGCTGTTAAGCGCAGCATCAGAGCTTTTTAACTAGAGCATATCAGCTGTAATGGGTAGGCAATGCAATTAATGCATAGGAGCTCCACTTGTTTTACTACAGAGGATTCTGGGTTTTCAATTTTGGGATTAAACAATTAAAAAAACACCTTGAAAGGGTTTGAGTAAGAGCCCTTCAAAATGAAAAATTGTTTTCTTAGCTGGTTCTGGATGAACTACTCTGGTAAAAAGAGTATTGTTTAATTTTCATTTTGAATTAGAGACCTGGAAATCTGAGTAATGCAGAGGCTAATTCTGAGCTGAGCTGTGCTTCTGCTCCTCTGATGGCCATAAAAATGTATTAAAAGAGGAATTATTTTGTACACTGTGCTGTACTTCAACGTTTAATTCTCAGCAGGCTATAAAATCACTTCCAGGGTAATGAAATTACAAAAGAATCCTAATTTCATTTTCAATCCCTTATCATTATAAATTACTAAGAGAAGATGGTCAGAAGATGATTAGTGATATTTCTACTCTGACTGGCCAGGACTTTTTCACAGAAATACATGCAAAAGACTTTTGCAGGTAGTTTAAATAAGGCATAGTGCAGAAGATCCTGAAATATGCAGGTGGGTACATCAGCTCATGGATTATGAAAACACTTCTGTCCAGTAGGGAAAATAATAGTAAATAGGCAAAACAAATAATAATCAAGCAAAACAACAATAATAAATATCATCACAGTAAGGGTTAAAGGAAAGGCTTATTGTAACAAAAAGGCAAAACAAAATCATATACTATGACTGTCAGAGCAATAAAAAATTAACTATACTTTGGTGCTATTTCAAAGAAAAGCCAAAAAAAAAAGCTTTGAACAATAAAGCTTTTCCCTGCAATTTGCAAAATATTCAAGGGTGATTTCTTTTCTTTTTTTTTTTTCTCCTGGGCCAAAGTCCACAGTTGTTGTTCAAGCCAAATTTTCATTAGAACTAGAGTCTTATGAGGCTTACCTTTCTTTTTGAAAGTTAGGCAGAGGCAGAAACAGAGGCAGACCCTTTAGGACTGAAGCAGAAGTTACTGGCCTGTTACAAAGCAGATCTTAATATAGTTCTTCTTTCATGAAGACAAGATACAGGGCTGGATCTACAAATGATTTTGAGCTTCTGCACGTTTAAAATTCTAGTTTGAGCTGAATTTAAAGACTGAGATATCTGACACTCTGTAAAGCCCCAGTAAATGAAGAAAATTTCCTCAAAGATCAAGGAATGGAAATTCAAAGAAATAATCTCTCCAAGAGTAGATTTCTGTAGGAGAAACAATGGCAGTAAGTACTTAAATTGTGTTCAAGTGCTAAAGTCTAGACACACACAAACACACAAACAAACTCAAAAAATTCCCTGGACCTTTGTCTAAGCAGTTTTCCACACACTGTTTGGCGCACACAGTTAGATTGAACATATCTTGCTTAACCTCAAGTTCAATGAAAAGCATGGCAGGGCAGGTCAGTTCAATTATCAGAGAAAGGCCTTCAATTACCAAGTTTCATGCAAGCAAGATTTAGGACCGTTCTACACCCTTGGTAAGGCAGGCTCTTCCACTTGCAGAAGTGGGCAGGGTAAGGTGGGTGGGAGCAGAGCAGAACATCCTGCCTCCTCCAGCACCCTGCAGTCCTGGCCAAGCAATATCTGAGCTTCTGTGAAGAGCACCACATCTGGATGACCACCACATTAACCTGCGATTTTCATCTTCTATAAATGACTATCTCTGTGGTTTAAAGCAGTTCATGGCCTGCTTCCTAAATTGTGATGTAACATCTGAGAAGGAGCACAACCAGAGGTTTTGACATCTCATCACTGGACCATGCCCACATAAATCAGCCTATTTATGCATTACAGTTCTCCAATCACTCAGCAATGAAACTGTGGGATTCCTAAGTTTTGGTCCCCATTCCAGTGGCACTTTGTGCATTTTATCCAATGACTTGTAAGAAGAAAATCTGTAAAGACAGTGGCTATGTGAGAATAGAGGAAAAGAGAAATGAAACAATGTGCTCAAGTCTGTAGAGCTGGACATAGTCCCAGCTTGTAACTGAACTTTGCCACAACCCT
Source organism: Neopelma chrysocephalum (assembly GCF_003984885.1). Lineage (NCBI taxonomy): Eukaryota > Metazoa > Chordata > Aves > Passeriformes > Pipridae > Neopelma > Neopelma chrysocephalum. Next base: position 4,975,320 of record NW_020897692.1, read on the forward strand.
TGTCAATACTTCAGGTTCTTCCTGCTTTAGAAAATAGAGAAACTAAACCAGAGAAGGGAGACAAGGGAAAGTATAATGGAAATGTGTCTTGGTTGTTTGTTTTGGAAATACAGCTACACTACTTGGTTTTGCAGTGATTTATATACCTGCTTAGCAGATGTCTGCTCTAAGGTCTCATACCTATTACCAAATAACCTGTGAAGATAAGCCACGAGCGCTCTTCCAGCTGGGGACATGAGTCATACTTCATTTCCTGTGTAATACTACTACATTCTGTGTTTAACAGGTTTTTCTCCTTATTTTATTTAGTTTAGTACAACTTGTTAGCCTAACATAGTTAAATTTATGAGTCACGTTTATTTATGCTCCTCAAACAGCTCCATTGTGATGTATGTGATGAATACTGAAAGGGAAGTGATTCCAGAAGCTGCTCATGCATCTGTCTATCTGTGCCAACTTCCACATTATATTTATCTTTCAGCTATCGCCCAAACACAGGTTCAGTTCATACTAAACACACTTTCTGTTTCCACAATATTTGCTTTTAATTTCATCCATAAAATACAAATTACCTTTACCTTTCTGTCACCTCTCTTTACCAGCTCCTCTTCACTTCCTTTTTCTTTCTTTGCTTTATTCATCTTAATGTTGACAATCTTTATAAAACCTAAACTGAGGAATCTGCCTTTTCCCCCCACATTTAGAATGGCGCTGATTAAATTAAATGCCAAGTGATTCCATTGTGTCTTATGGGAGGGAGTCGCATTATTAATTGTAGAAAGCAATGGCAAGGTGAATAAGAAGTGGAAGTGATTTTACAAAAAATAGACCAATGATGAATAAAATCTTTTAACATCTGCAACTAACTTGCACAGTTTGAAATTAAACCAAGTAAGCTTGTGAATCTCTCTGAAGAACCTGGCTTTTTTTGGGTAAGAAAATGACACAGGGGTTATATATTTAAGGTACATTGAATGATATTGTTAATATCATCAGTTTTCAACAGAAGTGGAAGAGTCAAAGCCACCAGACTTACCAAGGTTCTTTAAATGATATTTGTGGGTTCCCCTAGGAAGAGAAAACCCTCTGGGAGATCTAAAAACTGCCAAATAAAACTGAAGGTTGTTCACAGGTTCATAGTTTACAACTAACTTGCCTTAGTCCAGAAAAACTTTTTAAGTTATCAGACATAGGATGGGTGTGGTGATTTAACACACATGGATTTGAAGGGTGAACTATTTATAAGGGTGAACTATGGATAGGGAATCATCTGGGTGAATGTAGCCAAAGAGTTGTGGTTGCTGGCTCTATGGGCAGGTGGAGGCCAGTGACAACTGGTGTTGCTCAGGGCCATCTTGGGACTGGTATTCTTCAATATCTTTATCGATGTCATCTTTATCAATGACATAGTGAGATCAAAGGCACCCTCAGCAAGTTTGCAGATGACACAAAACTGAGCAGTGAAGTTGACACAACACAAGGAAGGGATGCCATCCAGGGGGACCTGTACAAATTTGAGAAGAAACAAGTCCAAGTTGCCCCACTGGACTGGGGCAATCCCAGACATGAGTACAGACTGGGAGAACTCATTGAGTGCAGCCTCCAGATAGGACTCAGGGGTTCTAGTGGACAAAAAGCTGTACATTAGCAATATGCGCTTGGCTCCCAGAAAGCCAACCACATCCTGGGCTACACCACAAGAAATGTGACCAACAGGTTGAGGGATGTGATTCTACCCCTCTGCTCTCTCAAGATCCCACCTTGAATACTTCATCTATCTCTGGGATCCCAATATAAGAAGATCATGGGCTTGTTGGAGTGAGTCCGGAGGAGGCCCATGAAGATGGTCAGAGGGCTGGAGTCTTTCTCGCCTGAAAACAGGCTGAGATAATTGGGATTGTTCAGCCTGGAGAAGAAATGGCCCCAGGGGAGACCATATAGCAGCCTTCCAGTACCTATAGGGGGCTTCATAAAAGAAGGAGAGTGATTTTTCACATGGGCAGATAGTAATAGAACAAGGGGGGAACAGTTTTAAACTATAAGAGGAGAGATTTAGATTAAATGTCATGAAGAAATATCTTACTCGGGGAGTAGTGAGGCCCTGGAACAGATTGCCCAGTGAAGTAGTGGATGCATCATCCCTGGGAGGGTTCAAGGCCAGGTTGGATGCATCCCTCAGCACCTTGGTCTAGTGGAAGATGTCCCTGCCCGTGGCAAAGGGGTTGGAACTAGATTATCTTTAAGATCTTTTTCAACCCAAGCCATTCTATGATTCTTGGATAAAATAAATAAAGTTTTTTTGGCATTGATTCTTTGGCAATGTCAAGCACTGGTACACATTTTTATCAAAGAGCTCTTCATCTTCATGTCAGTTCCACTCTAAATGAGTATCTGGCCTGGCTGTCAAAGATACAAGGGTTCAATAGGAAATGCATCATAACCAATGGACCAGTTGGCTGAAAGACAAAAAAAGAGGGAAAAAGAAAGGAAAAAAAAAAAAGAGCTGTTGTGATTTAGGTATTAGAAATAGGATTTCAGGAGTTTTTGCTAGAAGCTGTGCTGAAAGCTAAGTGCCCAGCAATCTGCTATGGTACAAGCATATCCCCATTACCATAGGGTTGGCACATATAACTTAGTTCCTAAACCTGTACTTAGATGGGACTTTAATGACCCACTCTTGAGCCGGATTTTAAAGACTTATAATATGAACGTTCTTGTCATTTTTTTTCTTGTTTTGGTAGGGAGTGAAGAGCTGTCATTTCCACAGCTATGAACATAAAAATATGCTGTTTGCATTTCAGATCTAAAGTTTCATATTTTCTGTGGTGTCAGGTAGACATTAGGAGCAGTTAATACTCAATTCGTATTTTTACACTCTTGTTGAAACTCATAAATTTTAAGTTGGAAAGCCACCATCAAAAGATTATTGTGTTTTACTTGCAGCAGAACATCACCACAGAAACCTCTCAGAAATTACTGTTTAAACTGTGACACATGTTTCAGAGGGACATTCAGTCCAAAAATAAAGCATCCACATAGTGGAGAATCAGCCACATTCCTACGTAAGATATGTCTATGTTTAACTACCATTAATGTTAAAAATTAGTTCTGTACTTCAAATCTGAATTTGTCTTGTCTCAGCTTCCAACTGCTGAATATCATTACAGGGTTTTTTTTCTGATAAAGAACTGGCTATGTGAAATCTGTTCCTCAGGTAAGCACTCACAGACCATGATCAACCAACCATCCCTTAGCCTTCTCTTCAGCAAAAAAAGTAGACAAATCTTCAGTTTCTCAATATGAAATATGTTTTCCAAACACAAAATCTTGCATTTAACTGTTTCGAATGCTTCTCATTATTCAGAATGCTTTTAAACTGCAGCACAAGAAAACTCTCCTGTGTGAAATTATCAGTTGTGATGACTATAACTATTTTAAATGTAATTATTATTAGAGTCTTTACAACCTTTTATGTGTGCCTTGTTAAGAAACATCTGAAGTTCAACAGAACCAGATAGAGAAGTTGTAATGCTGTGAGTTTGAAGCTAACCACAGAATATTAATCTCAGCAAGAGGCCAATTGTTTTATGTTATTTTTTTATTTCCTGCTTGATAGATAAGCAAATGGGAGACAAATGTATCTGGAGGACATAAATAACTGTGCTGCTAGATATTCTTCCTGGTCCTGAACTTCTGGCAATCCGCATTTAGGCTCAGACAACCAAATATGTAAGACCAGCAGAAGTAAGAGATCACCTGCTTTGCATATAAAATCCAAGGGCAAGCTGCTCAAACAGCATATAAGAAAAGGTAATACTTATCTTAGATCCATACAGCCCTCTCCTCTCACTGCTGCTGCTTCTGCTAGGAAAGTGAGACAGAAGAAGTTTTTACCCTCTCTCTTCACTCACCTAGTATTCTACTCCCAGCTCTTCATTTTAATAAGGTTATTTTACCAACGTACAATTTTGCCTACATGTCTGAGAAGCTTTGAACCAGTGCTAATAGAATAAAATAATTTCTGAAAGAGCTGTTTAGCATCTTTACTATTTTCATCCATTTTTTACTTTGTTAAAAATAGTTTGCAAAGAAAAATAGAAAAATTTCTCTGTTTTGAAATTAAAATAAAACAGAGGGTGTGGCATATTTTTTCTTTGCTTCCTTTAACCTTTCTGACAGAAATTTTGTTCTGTCTTTACAGTTACAAAATGAAAATTTAGGTCATACTAAGTGGGTCCTTATCTAAATGGAAATGACAAAGTGTCTGTGAGATAAAGAAGACAGAAACACTTTTGGCAAAAAGTACCACTTTCTCAAGCAAAAATGCATCTGTTAAGATGTCAAGACCACATGCAAACTTTACTACTGCTGTGGTATTTATCTTTCCAAATGTCTCTGGCCTGTGCCAGTTATTCCCATTACTGCTAAACTTGGCTATACCCTCTTGAATTCACTCATTCCCCACCTTTATTTGCACTTGTCAATGAGGGAAATGGCAACAGACAGAAGGGAAATGTTTGTGTCATTTATAGCAGAGTTGTGCTCAGGTTCATTTGTATTCTCACTTGGGTACTTAATGGGCACTTGAACTTGAGAGGTGCCATGGTGCTCTCAGCAAGAGTCCTCATATGAGAATCCTGTAGTGATACCCTACATGCAACTCATTCTGTTCCTCTGTTTCTCTGTGGATGAATCTGCAGCAGCATCAAAACGAAAGACTCAAAGTCAATTGCTGAAGCCATGCAATACCAGGAATAGTTTTTCACTTCTATCACTGGACACAGCAATAAATACACATCAATATAAGCAGAATTTTTAGTGACCCACATCCAGCTCCACTAGCCAGATCAGCGCATTAATTTCAGAAAGGCTAGAAAACATCTTAAAGGGAAAACAAAGGGAAGGTACTAAGTGATAAATGTTCAGCACAATACATGGTAATTAACTTAGCCATGCAGTTCCCATTACTGTTAATAGGAATCAGATGGCTAGATCCCTGTGTTAAAAATGTTTTAAATAGATATCTGCATTCGTGCCAAGCACAAAGAATCAAGGTAGCGGAAACTATCCATAAGGAAGATACAAACAGTGAAGACACTGAAGGCATCTAGAAAGGTTACAGAAGGATTTATGAAACTGGGGCAAAACTGTGCTATGAGATCATTTACTGGAAGCAATTTTCTTACAAATTGGATAAGGTTTTAGAGAACAGTGTGCACTGGCTGAGAACAGAAGTCTTCAAAGGCAGGGGAACAGCTGTGCCTTTGCAGAAGACACGAGGAGAATAGGGGCAGCCAATAACAGGACCACACAGAAGTACATAACCTTGACTTGCTGCCTAGGAAATTCCCCAAACACAGTGGTGGGACAGAAAATGGCATGGCTGTAGCTGCTAAATTTATAACTGATTTGCAGGTCTGACTTACTGGCCTAATCTCCTTCAGAAGGCAAGGATAATAGAAGAGCTACTCCTTGTAGAAGCATGTTGCATGTTGCAAATATATATTGCAACATATACATTTCTTATTCTTTCGGAATACAGAAGTGACATTCAAAGCAAACACCTGAAAATGACAGAATTTTCAAAATTCAAAACAATGTTTTGTTAGACATATTCCTTATACATAAATATAGAAAATAAAGATGATAAAGAGATACATATATTAACATTCATTAGGGGTAATCTCTGCTGAAACAAGGGATAGAAAATCCACAACCTGGAGTTATATTAGTGTTGTTGATTAGTCACTACGTACAATTGTTAATAATACTATGTTGTATTAATTTTGACATAATTTTTAAGCCCAGACTGTCAAAGGTGTTTACTAGATGGCATCAAATAGTGAAACAAGGATGAGAGTCTGAAGAATAAGGACTACTCAGTTGCCATGACAAACAAAGTGAGAAATCAGTGCCAAAGTCTGGACATTTATTGACTCAGATACACAAAGGGAAAAGAATCAAAACAAAATAAAGAGTCTTCTGAAACTGAAATAGAGTTTCTGCAAGAAGGAAAAAGAATAATCAAACTGTATCAAAACGCTTTTTTCAGAGACAGGATTTTGGATACACTCTCTGATTCTGTCTAGTAATCTCTCTTCCTCAGGATGAAAGAGTTAGTTTTGTTGTTCAGGTATGAGCTGTGAATGATAGTTTCTTTTCCTGTCTTTGAAAAAACAGGCAGACATGGTTACAAAAGGGAAAAAAGATACATAAAGGTGAAGGAAATATGGCTTTTATTGATGTTCTCAGGCTTCATGGCACCTGTCAAGTTACAAACAGAGCATTCTGGGCTGCCAAAGACAGTTGTGATGTTCTTACCCTGAACTTTATCTTGCTGTTGTCATCTGAATAGGCTGACCAGGGTACTGTCCTTACTCAGCCGACTACTCCAGGCCATTTTGTCTTGCCTTTGGGATGCTGTGAAAGGGTAGAAGGGGTATTGGCCCACTTAGTCATCTCAGTGCAAGCATGGGACAAACGTTATTCTAGTGCTGTGGCATATTCAGCACCCACTGCCACCCCTGTGTGCACGGGCTCGTGCTCAGCCAGAGCTCCAGTGATGAGGCCAAGCCTTGCCTGAACACCAGTCCTGCTTTTATACCAGATTGCTGACACATGGCAAGACACAGTACAAGTCCATATTCCTTTTCCCCCCAAATGAGGTAAGCACCTCTGTACTGCTTTTTAGGGACAGTCCCAGGGCCGTCTTATCCCTTCGGCTATGTTCAGAAATTCTGGGTGAGAGCGCTAGATGGCTCTGGCCAGAGACACCCCTACCATGCCACTGCTGCTGATGTGCTGATGTGCCAGCAATGCCCTGGCTGTACCTAACCTGGTTCAACGTACTAGCACAGACAGAGACTGATTCAGAGATCTGATCTGGAAAGTTACAGGCTAGATGCCACGTGCTGGCTACAAACCAGAGGCTGAGAGTCACAGGGCTGTGAGGCACTCACTCCTCAAGACCCTGTCTGTAAGCCCTTGAGTTATGTTGGTCACCACTGCCAGAAGATTTGAACAAAGAATCAATGATTTTGTAACAACTCTGTACTCAACATTGTACTAAGATGTCTGTATAGTGTAGAGCACCTCTGAAGTCAGATATTCAACTATCATCAAGATCTATAAAGGAGTTCAAGGTGGTGAAACTGAGCCATACTTTTTGGTGAAACTGTTTGCCTCCTTCTTTCCAAGACATCAGGATTGTGTTCCCCATGAGCACACATTCAGCACCAGGTCAGAGCATTTCCTTCTTTACCCTCTTTTCTGGCTCCAGTAATCCTACATTAATTTCACCACTATGCTTTGGACTTCAGTGGAACGTGCCCTCTATAGCAGCCTGGTCTCTGCTCTGAAGACCAGGACAGATCAGGACATACAGTTTTAAACCCAAAACTCTTGAACTCAGATGTTACACTTGCTAGGCAGGTGCTGTAATCAGAGGATGTTGTGTAACAGATGCATGGCTCTTCCTGTATCTGGATCTCTTAAGAGAGGAAAGGAGTTAGAGAACCACCTCCAGAGGGATGAGTTAGTACCACAGAGCAGAAGGATGCTTTTGTGTTACCTAAGTGTTCAATTCTGGGATGTGGGTAATTTTATGAGAAAAGTGGTATTTAAGATACCTTTCTCCTTTCTGAACATTTTCTTCTGACTAGCTTTGCCTTCCTCCCAGTCACTGTGTCCACTTTCTCCATTCATTGCACAGGGCCATGGGTGCTTACTTGGGCTCTGTGTACTCCACTCCTAAAACTGTAAGACTTGTCCTTCTTTGTGCATTTGGGTCTGACTGTCCTTGCTTCCAGTTACCTCTCCACTGAACAGCAAAAGCCATTTAACAGACCAGTGAGCTTGGTCCTTTCAAGTCAGTCGGAAATGAGTTGCCCTCAGAAACTGTTCTTCCCTTTTGTCCTCTCATTGGGATTTTGCAGTTATCCTTTTTCAGTCCTAACTGTGGCTATTTAGAACTTGAGTCTTTGTACTGATATGTCACTGCCACAGAAGTGGGCAGATTTGATTATCTTTCTGATCCTTGTGAGTAATCTCATTTCAAACTTTGACCTCCCACAGGCACCTGCTCCTTTTGACATCAAATCCAGCTCTTTATCACGGAAGTAGCTTAGCCTTATGGCAAAATTATCGATTGCAGATGACTTATATGCTTTCCCTGCTGTGCTTTATCAAAAGCTGATCCACTCTTTTATTGCTTCTTTTGAGAATTAGGTTGAATTTGTTGCTGTCTCAAGCAGCTGGCTCTATACTGGCTTGTAACTTCTCAGGAATTGCCTCCATCTCTTCTTTGTGCATTGTCCACTTCCCTTCCTTACACTCTGCACCACAGTTGCTCAGTGCCCCAAAGACAGGCTGATGCCTTGGCCAGGATCCCTGTGTTTTCATCCAAAATTTGTGGTAGGGTGCAATTTCTATCCATTGTAAATCCTTGTCTATACTCAGCAGACCTGCTTTCTGGAAAACAGCCCTCCTGTGGGAGGACAGGCAAGACCTCCCTCTAAACCTGGGCACACCACTGGCTTTACTTCCTTCCTTCCTCATTCTCTTTCATTTTTGTTGGAGGCATCACAGGGCAGGATGTATCTCATCACCTGTATGAGCTCTCACTTGTGACATAAAGATCCATTGCTGTATCCAGTGGCTAGTGTGGTTATGTTTGCATTGCCATATACCCAAATATTGTTTTTAGGAAGGGCAAGTCCTGTCTGACCAACCTGATCTCCTTTTATGATCAGATGACCCACCTGTGGATGAGGGGAAGGCTGTGGATGTGTCTACCTGGACTTCAGCAAAGCCTTTGACATCGTCTCTCATAGCATACTCCTGGAAAAGCTGGCAGCCCACGGCTTGGACAGGGGCACTCTGTGCTGGGTTAGGAACTGGCTGGAGGGCCGGGCCCAGAGAGTGGTGGTGAATGGTGCTGTATCCAGTTGGCAGCCAGTCACTTGTGGTGTCCCCCAGGGATCAGTGTTGGGCCCAGTCCTGTTTAATATCTTTATTGATGATTTAGATGAGGGGATTGAGTCCACCATCAGCAAATTTGTAGATGACACTAAGTTAGGGGGGAGTGTCGATCAGCTGGAAGGCAGGAGGGCTCTGCAGAGGGACTTGGACAAATTGGAGAGTTGGGTTGATTCCTACGAGATGAGGTTCAACAAGACCAAGTGGTGGGTCCTGCACTTTGGTCACAACAACCCCATGCAGCGCTACAGGCTGGGGACAGAGTGGCTGGAGAGTAGCCAGGTAGAAAAGGACCTGGGTGTTTGAATTGACAGGAAGCTGAACATGAGCCAGCAGTGTGTCCAGGTGGCCAGGAAGGCCAATGGCATCCTGGCCTGGATCAGGAACAACGTGGCCAACAGGTCCAGGGAAGTGATTTTTCCCCTGTACTCAGTGCTGGTGAGGCCACACCTCGAGTACTGTGTCCAGTTCTGGGCCCCTCAGTTCAGGAAGGATATTAAGGTGCTGGAGCAGGTCCAGAGAAGAACAACAAGGCTGGTGAAGGGACTCGAACACAAGTCCTATGAGGAGAGGCTGAGGGAGCTGGGATTGTTTAGCCTGGAGAAGAGGAGGCTCAGGGGAGACCTCATCACTCTCTACAACTCCCTGAAAGGAGGTTGTAGCCAGGTGGGGGTTGGTCTCTTCTCCCAGGCAGCTATCAGTAACACAAGAGGACACGATCTTAAGCTCTGCCAGGGGAGGTTTAGGTTAAGAGGGTAATCAGGCATTGGAATGGGCTGCCCAGGGAAGTGGTGGATTCTTCGTCCCTGGAGGTTTTTGAGATGAGACTGGATGTGGCACTTAGTGCCGTGGTCTAGTAACTGTTGTGGTAGTGGATCAAGGGTTGGACTTGATGATCTCAGAGGTCTTTTCCAACCCCGCTGATTCTATGATTACCCAAATCTTCGTTCACGAAGCCTAGCCATGATTCTATGACTCTATGATTCTATGATCTCCTAGCAGGCTTGCAAAAATCTTAAATTATAATTTATCACAATTGACAAGTTCCCATTTTTCAGACAATATGTCTAATTCTTCTGGCTGAGATCAATTCCCTTTCCTAGTAGAATTTCCTTCTATTTTGGCCAGAATCCAATCATTCTTTTTTGGGGCCAATAATGCATTGAATGAATGTATCTGCTTACCAATGCCAATCTCTTCTATCAAATAAAATTACTTTTGCTACCTTCATGTACACAACAATTTTCTTAGACTTTTCCTAAAAGGGTAATGACAAGTTTGATACTGTAAGCCAAAAATTAAATAACTATCTTATGTTCTAGCCTCAAGATCTTATTTTAAGTAGTCTATTCTTCTAGTTTTAAGCAATTGCTCCTGACAGCCTTTCCCCTTCAGTGCTTTATTCCATTCAATTTCACTTACAACATTCTCCCTGCTTCCAAGGTATTAGGGACTAAGTGACCATTGAACATAGACTCTTCAAATCAGGGTTGAGCTGCAGAGCAAAACACAAAGAAAAGAAGCCTAGCAACATTTTATGCCCTTTTACATAAAAAAGCTCAAAGTGATGTTTCCCCAGAATTAACTCAAACCCGTGCCTCAATTAGAATTTTTCTCCAGTTGTAAGATTGGCATGGCTTTGTAGAGCTGGCTGATGACATTACACGGGATGAAATGTGAGCTGTGGGAACATGAAGCTTCAGTCTGTACATCTGGTAAATCAGAACTCCATAGGAAGAACTGCCTGCCTAGCAAGTGTCACCTGCTGAGAGAGATACTGCAAGCCATGGCCCCAGACTCCCCTATGTCTGGCTATGATGGCTTAATTTAGTGCCTTCGTTATCATCTGCATTTATTGTCAGAGTCCAGAGGTATATCTGTTACTGTTTTTACTTTTTTTCTTCTTTTTCTAAAAATGCTTATGATACGATGTTACAACAATTGAGAATGCTGAAGTTTTAGGACTAAAAAAGAATAGAATCTAGTTGAGCAATAGGTTTCAAAGGCCTTTTTGAAACAAACCACAATTCTTATGCTGAAATCTACATAACCAAAATAAAATAGCATGCTAACAATAAACAGAAACTTTCTTCCTACCTTAAATCTCATAAAACACATGTAAAGATGCCGGCATAAAACTACAAAGTATCTCATTATTAGAAGAAATAGTGGATGTGTTGAAGGACTTTTTGTCTGAGTGATATCTATGAGAAATGAAGACATAAAAAATGTTTACATTTACATGTATTTATTTATAGAAATAAGAAGAAAAGGATAAACACACATATGTGCACATTACTGTGAATCTTTCTTCTCTGCTCTTAATGTGCTTCTTGTCTTCACTGAACAAAAGTTCTGACAGAGTAGAAACTCTATCTACGTACAAATACAGCACTCTGCACAGCGTGTTCACTATTTGGTGGTCTACAAATGTAGTAAACTGGGCACCACTGATAGGAAAGACTGTTTCCAAAACTTGAAAGATTTAAAAAATTTGTACTTTTAAGCTGGATATTCAGAATAGATTTTGAACCTAGATTATACATTAAATTATTTGTGATGATATTCCAAACTTCCTTTTTTTCAGTTTAAAATCTAAGGGGTTTCTTATCTTTTACAATATTACTAACATAAATAATCCAGGCGCAAAACACAATCACCCCATTAGGACCAGTTTTCAAGGTTTATACTATAATCAAGTTCTGACATTTAACCTGACACACATAATTTATGACCATTACTATTCTGGTTTAAATCCAAAACTGATTTATAAGAGGTAAAAGTTAGGCTCTTTATACATAATTGCACCCTCAGGAATAAAACAAAGCATAATAAGGTGATAAGGTTTAAATTAGACTAAAATATATGTTCACCTTTCAAGTTCTTTGCATCTTCAAGCAAAGCCCATTGAAAACAAATGAAATTTTACTGAATTTGGTGGCATTTGGATTCAACATCAACAAAAAATACTTTCTCTGTTATTTTAATGGAATTAATTAATCATTTAGGAAAAATAAGGGATCCTAAATTTTTAAGAATTATCCTACTACATGCACACTGGTAAGTGTGACAAAAAAGTGAGGTGACAGATTTTTTTCTCTTCCTCCTTCCAGATAAGGAGTTAAGGCATTTAAGGACTTCAGTTAGACCCTTGATGGCTTTGGGTGCAGATATATCCATTTGTATGTTTCCCATTTTCCTCTGGAATTTTTGCCTCTGGCCAGCTACACTGAAAATTATCAGCTCTCACTTCAGTTTCCTTCATGACATAAAAATCCAGGCACAGTCTGCCAAAGTCTAAAATTCCTGTCTTTGGTGGAGTTTATTAGAAGGTCCCTAGCAGTCTCAGCATCAGCATACATCAGTAGCAACCAATACCAGCACTGCTGTTCATGTGATCCAGGCATGGAAAGGTGATGCCATCACAGCCTGTTCAACATATGCTGAGAGCATAGTTGTGATCACATAACCATACTTTGTTGTTGACCATGCTGGTTCACAAAACCCAGGAGTCACAGCCAATTTGAGCTGAAAGCTTCACTTTTCCAGGCTAAAAGCAATGTTTAAAGCTCTCCATAAAGTGCTGGCCTACCTTGTTCAAAATCACCATTTGGAGAAAAGAAAATGGAAGTGTCCTGGCTGTAGGACACCTTCCAGGATCACAAAATGATCACAAACTGATTGCCTACCAAAAGCACCAGCAGCAGCAGCAGTAGGAAAATACATGGCTATTATTTGGTTGCAAACAAAGGGTAGATGGCCAAGCAGAGTATACAACATATGCTCTCATGGTATACATGAGGCAGACCCAAGTGTTTGCTAGAGGCCCAAATGGTTATTACAAAGCTTCCATGTGATGGCACAGTCCTGCCATTACAGCTCCCATCTCTTGATAAAGAAACTACCGAGTACTCTGGCAACACTGGAAGAGAAGCAGTAGGAAAGAAGGAGGTTCCTGTGTCTATCTGAGTGCAAAACATGGTAGGAGCCAAGAGCTGGATAATGTTTACAGATGAAACTCTCAAGATGAAGCATCTCTCAGATCACAGTCTTGCAGAGTGCCATTTGACATCTGCTTTCACCAAGCCTTTGGTCCCTCAGCAAGAGATTGCTGATCCCTGCCTTTGGGGACTTCTTCATGGTGCAGTGAATCACAGTGCATGCTGCAGAGGCACTGAAGTTAAGAGTGCTCAGAAACCTAAAAAAGCAGGACAGTCCAAGTCACAGAGTTATCAGAGATTTGGCCTACCTATGCTTTTGAGCCAGTATCTCTGCTCTGTGCTTTGCAATCAACACTAACTCTATTGAATAAATGTAGCTGTGTCCTATACAATTTGTAAACACTGTTGCAAAAAAAATTATAAAACACATTTTTATATTTTTTGTAGTTCCAGTCAGATAGCAACTAATTGCCATTACTCTTCTCAGTGCAAAAAAGAGATTTCAATATAATGTTAGGGAAAAATTAGAGCATATGAGTAATGGGTACAGTTATGTGTTATGTTTGATATATAGATGTTTGATACATATATATATAAAATTTAATTGCCATGAGAGCTGGGTCTAACACTTTTAACCTATTCCTTCTGCCTTGATTTTTCTCGTGGGAGAATTTCCCCTTTTGGAGATGGAACAATAATTATCCTTAGGGAATGCACTCTTTTTTGAACATAAGTTCAAAATACTCTCTGTTTTAAACACTCTCAGAGCCCTTGAAGCCACATAACTGATTCATTGTCGCATTTTCAACATATCTTTGAAAACTAATGAATGCTTGAATAAAATAAAAGTCTTATACTAGCATTTATTTAATTTAAGTGCCTTGGGAGTGGAAATTAGTGACTTCCATTTTATCACTCAAGCTTCTCCTTAATTCAATTGTCATGTTTGTCAGCAACATTGAGCCTCCTTATATTGGCATGACATGCTGGCTTTTTACAAAATTATTCTATAATAAAATAGAGTTGCCAAGGTTTTTGTACCTATGTCAAATTAATTATGCCCCTTCCTATCCTTGTACTGAAAACACACAGTTATCCCAACCTTGCCACTTTGTCTGAAGGGCAGTACAGCCCTCTGGGGTGCAATGTCTCCCACAGGTGTTTTCCTTCCTTTTTTTCCAAGATATATCATGCCTCCTCTTCTGTGGAACCTGCACTGCTACTAGAGATAACCCAGAAGATTCACTTGAACAACTTGATTTAAATGTCTGCTTTTATAATACTAGATTAACAAATATTTTTAGAGAAGTGTGTGTGTGTGTGCACATGCATGTCTATTTCTTTCTTCTTTTGGATGGTTACTTTGCAATAAAGCAAGTGATCTAGTTCACCAGATCCTGTGTTTGGTTCTCGGGCTGAACGTTCTCCGATAGAGCCAAATCAAATGTTTCATGGAGACCAAATGCCCACAAAGTTCACTAAGGAGGATTTAAGAATGCTTTTCAGGAGATTTATCAGCTAGCCTTCCTTAGCTGGCCTCCTTAGAAGTCCATAACCCAATCTTGTCCCCATGATAGGGGGCTTCAGTCTTTTTATTTCATTGGCAGAAATAAAACTCCCTAATCCTCCAATGATTCCAGGATCACAGGAATCACAGGTCCTCCATTCCCTTTACTTTGACAATACATTTTTTATAAGGAACTTTAATTTTCAAAACACAATCAGCAAACAGACCAAATCATTCTTTCAGAGATCAGCTGGGAAAGCGCACATGGACTCCTACAATGTACACACAGGGGCACTTCAGCTGCAGCACTCCAAATGTGTGGCATATTTTTTTCCAATGTTATCACTTTATTCTTAGTCTGCAGGGATTAGGAAAAGAATTGAAGAGAAGTATTAGTGTGGTGTATGTGGCAATCAGCATTTCCATTCCTATAATAAAATCGGAGTCTTTAAGAAATAGGCTATTAAGTTTCATCTTCCAGCAATATTTTGTCTCATTATTTAATATTATAGGCTGAATTTCCTTTAGGTGCCTAAAAGATTCTGCTGCCAAACTGTCAATGAAATTAAGCAAAATGTTTGCACTTAATGCTAGTGATTTCTCTTAAAAATTTTGGTCTTCAGGCATAATAAATAAGATACTATTAACTATTGCTGTCTAACATCATTAATGTTTGATTTCCCAGAGGAGCATGATGACAGAACTGACTCTCATTTTAGGGTGACTTTCAGAAAGAGGAGACAAGGCTAGTGACCTTATCTGAGTGTGTGACTTTAAATACTTAAGCAAGGTAGATAAAAGTTTGTTAAATGAAAAATGGATGGCCTTTTTCCTCACAGATTGGAAAGCATTCCCCTTGATGAGAAAGGAAATTGTGATGGGAATCTGGGACATTCTAAAATCTTAATGCAGGAATAGGGCTTCTGAGTAGCAGCTCATAGCAGCCAGAGCTGAGCAACAGCTCACTGCTTATTGAAACATTAGTGGATTATTGAATTCTAGGAACAGAAATAACTTATTTTTTGGACATAATTTATTTCTTTTCAGAGAGCCACTGACCCTGAATTTCCACTCGTATGAATTTTGGATTTGCTCACTGTGTGAGACAGCACTGCAGTCTTCTATTTCCTTAATTTGATGATTTGGGTTCAATGATTTCAGTTGTATGTTTCTTTGCTTATTTGCTTTGATTTGCTTCAAAGCATGATTCCCTTTGTGGTCCCTTGACTCCTTTCAGCTGAACAGCCCTGGTCTCTCACTGTAAAATAGGTACAGATACAGTGTCACTTCCCAAAGCAAGCACACTTACAGATACCACATTTGCCTCTTCCAGAATGAAACTGCAGAAGGTAAAATTAAGATTTGATTTACATTTCTGAATTTTTTTTCTAAAGTGTAATGGAATTTTGGATTCAGAAGGTTTAGCTTTGGGTTTTTTCTTTTCCTTTTTGCTATGCACTGGCTCACCTATCTGGAAATGGGAATGGGAAACTAGTGGGTGGTTCTGCCTTTTTTTTTTTTTTTAATAAAATCTGCTGTACTGGAACCACTTTCCCATCTTCTCCTGTTCCTACAGGTATGCAGTCTTTCAGAATTTTTCTCTACACAGAGTGAGAGGGCTCATTAGGTAACTGAGTCCTGCCTCTTAGTTTGAGGAAACAAAAAGAAAAAAATTACTTCCAATAGCCAAGGACTTTTGGACAGGAAACAGGTGAAAAGGAATATTCAAAGTATTTCATACTAACTCAAAAAATAAAAGCAATATAAACCAAGGTGTTTTCTGATTTAACTTAGAAAATACAAACTGGAGATCTTTTTGAGTAAATAAGTGAAAAATCGAATCCAGCATCTGCAGTCTATCCATCTGTTATCCTGTCTCCAGCTGTAGCTACTTCTGATGTTTCTGAATTACATGAAATAAAGGTAAATTAAGACATGAGCCCTGAGAATACATCTGCCAAGTGCACAAAGGAAATCTTTTCTCTTCACTGATCCCCTGAAGTCTTGATAAGCTTTGGTTACAGTGGTTGTCTTAACAGAGTTCCAGGTGTTATGGGCACTCTCAAGGTTGTGCATAACTTATTAGCCTTTCCCTTGACCATGAAAAGAGGACATAAATAAGAGATTCATACACGTATAAGCATGAGGACGGTTTGAATGATAATACACGATCCAGTTTTGTGGGTACAAAGCTGAATGGTATATTCAACACAACTCATGGCATATATAGGGTTTTGGGAAAAGAGGGTAAGAATTCCATTCAGAGTTAGGGGTTAAAGGTCGAGGAAGATATTGTTCTCTAAACAGATAAACAGATATTTCTTTATCACAATTACAACAGGAGATGGGGTAAACAAGGTGGTAAAAGGATTTTTGTGGAGACTGTAAGTCTAGTTAATTAAAAGATAGTGTAAGAATATCTGGTGGTATATGGAAACAAGCTTTCCTTCTCTGTGTTTAAATTCCATGGTTTCTGGTTAAGATAATGTCTTAACTTTGCAGTGTCATCTACCCCAACATAAGCATTTAGGGCAGAAAGTACCAACACAACTATTCCACCTAGGTCCCTGGACCTATTGGACACAGAATTTGGCCCAGAGAGCGGATTAAATTATATCTCATAGAAGGATATATTTATTTATATCTTTAAATATCTAAATCCATGTTGAGTCATCCCTGCCCTGTCCTCCCTCCAGCTCTTTTCGGAGACTGTTACTTAGTTCAATTATCCTCTCTGCTAAAAAGCTATGACTTACTTCAAGGCCTAATTTGTCTAAGTCTTTGCAATAGATCTTGTCAGGTCTTTGTCAACAAGCTCAAAAACATCCTGCTATTGGATCTCTTTTCCACGTGTAAGCACATAATGATCAATCCACCTCTCCATCTTCTCTCAGATAAGCTGAAGAGATTGAATTCTGTAAGCCTCACATAGTACAACTTGTTTTCCAGCTGCTGGATCAAACCTCCCAAACCTTTCATCTCTGGCACTGGTATTAGGCTGCACCACTACCTTGAAACGTGTGAGGGCTCTTCAAAGGATTTTAGACTGACCATCTGATATCCACACTGAAGCATTGTCTGAGGGGATTTTGATATTTCTTTTTTGATTCAGATCTCGCCTTTAAGAATCTCATGGCTATAGCTGCTTTAGGGCTCATAATGGCTTTCACACAAGAGAGCAAGAGAGCAGCTCATTGCTATGGAAGGCAGATGTGCCTCCAGGTTTCTTTCTGCTATGCAGAACATGTTCCTGGTACCATTTTTTTTCTTCCTCTGCCCTGGCAAATGAAGCTGTGGACATGTGCATGTAAGGATCATCAAAGCTCTGCTTACACATCATACAATCCATCATATGGATGAAGAGGGGAATGCAGCAGCCCCCGAGAAATTACTCTCTTCTATAGGTTACAAGCTCTAATCTAAAAAAAAATCTACCGCAAGGGAGAACACAAATGCAGAAAGGTGTGTACAAATTTCATTGTTCATAATTTGGCATTGCTAATACAAACAAGTGTGACACAGATCAACAATTTTCAAAACGCTTTCATACTAAGTGAGGGTCTAATGCGTTTGCAGTGACATTTCAAATCATTCCCTTTTGGAGGGTGTGCCCCACAAATGTGAACTGTCATTCCATGTCTCTTTTGAGTTCTATCCAGCTCCTCATTCTATTAAAATCACTAGTTACTCTTTTGCTATCCACCAGTTCTAAATGAGATGGGGTGCTTATTAAATTCATTTTACAGGACTTTCTAGTGAATTATAACCTAATTTACAAATAAATAATACTATAATTTAGGAAATAGTTGATCATATATCCCCCCAGTGTTTTACAGACTTTTCAAAGACTTTTGAGGCAGAATAGAAATGATTGAGAGCAATGAAATGCATTATGTGCAAGTTCTTGTACATTTATAAGTTTGCTAATTAATAAAATTAAAACTATAAAAATAATTAATATAAACCAAAAATAAAATCATCTGTGATTTTCTCACATCCTCATTGTAGACCTCAAACACTGTCACATGGATCAGAGTTTCTCAAATAGGGGCTAGGATCACAGACATTTTTGGCAAGGAGACAAAATAGAGCATCTTTACACAGTTCCTTGCTTGACAGGATTTTAATATATTTCTCACACACACAGATTCACAGTAGCAGCTCAGTGCCATGTTTATTTCCTCACCTCACAGATGGAGTATGTTTTTCTCACCTTTGCACATGATGCAGCACATCCCAAGAGAGAGTTAAACCTCTTTTCCCTGGCTCCCATGTTCATTTATCAGCACCTGGCTCCATTGTTGTCTAACGTCACCCCTGAGAAGGTGGTCTGAATATCAATTTGTAATAAGCAGCAAGAATTTGTTGCTGTCAAGGTGTCAAAATGCAAAATTAGTACCTAGTTTTCCCAGACACCTCTGAAGCTTAGGTAACCTACCCAACCATCCTCAGCCACAAGAAAAGAATAGCATGTCACCAGCTCTGCTTCCTGTGTTTGATATCTCTCCCCTCAGCTCTCTCAATGCAATCCTTTAAGGTGCTTATTCTACTTGTTGAAGCACATTACTGAATCTGTAGCATCCAAACAGTATAATAAGAGTGTCAAAACTTAGTACTGATAAGACAAATGATTTTTCTAATCAAACTGACACCAAAACCCATTTTGGCACAAAGGAATGTATAAACAGAAAAAAGGAAATCAATTTTCCCTTTTGTCCAGCAGAAACTCACAATTTGCAAAGTTCTATCCATTGCTGTCTCATGAGTAGAAGTCTCCACACCTGAGCAGTATGAGATTGAACTGGAGCAGTGCAGGGCAGAGATGAGGGTTTATCCCAGGACTAGGTGCAAGACAATCGTATTTCCCAAAACAAGCCAAGAACAGGAGAATTCGTGAGGGTAGCAATGCATAGGAGCCTGCAGTATTTGGCTCTGAGTCTTCTTGGACTCTTGTCACTGGCCATAGCTTTGCGGAGTACTCGTTCATCTTCCAGAAAACAGCTGGAGGTCTGACCTCCCACTCTTCTTTTCTGGAACAAAGGCAAATTTGTATCCCAAATTCACAGATGATCTCTGCAAGCTCTAGTGTAGGAGTTCTGATTCATCAGCTTCCAAAGTCTCCCACATACAGTCCTATCTACTGCTCCAAGTGCTTTATCTTAATTCATATTCTATCAATTCTTAATACTATAAATGCAACAATAATAAACCCTGGATATGTTTGGTCTCTATAAAGATTGCAGTTACCTGGCAAACATAATGCTCAAGTTAGCTTTTTACAGCAGCAGGCAGTAACAGCTGCATAACAATTTGCCTTCTAGATCCCTGTCCTCATTTCTTATAACCTTCAGGTGTTCAAAGAGGTGCCTCATACTGAGCTATTAATTCCATATTTAGGCACCTTGACTTTAAAAGTACTGAGTGCCTCTTGGCTCTGATGAATGTCAAATAACATACAGATTTAGAAGATTGCACGAATTTCTAATTTTTTTCAAGTCTATGGGTCTGTCCTTGAAGGTAAAGGCAACATCTTACATATGTTTATGCATATGTGCACATTGGATTCAATAATAACACTAATCTTACCCTTATAATAATATCAATAATAACATTAAAAGGAGCAGGTGGTATGATACTTAAAAAAAAACTTAAAAAAAATAAACAAACCAGGAAGAGAATGGCCTAATCAGCTTTTCAAAAGTTACCAGTGTTAAGATTTCACAAGAAAAACGAAATTTCCTATGGAAGGAAAGCCGGGGTCATTAACAGCTGAGCTGCAATACAAACATGCAGACAGACAGGTATGTGTTTATGCACTTTACCTGTTACATTTCAAGATTTGTCAGAGATCAATCCCACTTATGTTTACATATTTAACAGGTACTTTTCCCTTAATGTTTTCAGACTCTGATTTGAAATTGTAAAACACAATTTTTCTGTTGCTTAATGCTCTTATTCCTTTGTTGCACACAAGAAAACTGAGTCTTCTCAATAAACTACAGGGTACTGATGTTGTAGCTTTACAATAACCATTGAAGCAGACAGGTTGCACTTTCACGTATCTGATGCAGAGGGGAAACCGTTATGTGGATGGTTAGTACCTGAATATGAGGATGTGGACAAAGATTTGAAAATATTTGGGAGCTAATAAAACTCTTATGGAGCTAATAAAACTCTTCTGTAGCTAGGGGGAAATTCTCAAGTGCTGTAACAGAGGGAAGGAATATAAATTGCCTACAGTCACTCAGAGAGCTGCTACTAGGAACAACAGATGAGAAGAAAAAGTTGAGTAGACAACTGAGACAATTCCTAGGAAAAAGTCTTTTTTTTTTTTCCCACTGGAAATGTCTTTTAATTGCCCTTGTGTTTGAATCCTCACAAAGAAGAAAATTAAGATATTTAGGGTAATGGAAGTACGATGGGAAGAGAAGAAGGAAAGAAGGATTGAAGAAGGATGAGAGGGAGAAAATGTAAGAAAATGCTATGTATCTGAGAGGGATTGATGTGATGACTAGGTAGGTCTTTTCCAACTTCTGTTTCAGTAGCGCAGAATCCAGTGTGGTCCAGATGGAAGATATATCAAGGACTTTGTAGTGCTGGGCTCTGAGCCTTGTCTTTTTCTCATTTTTTTCAGAAAACATTCGGGTTTTTGCTCATTTTTCTTTCATTATGGAGGGTTCCTTTCCCTACTCTTTGGACCTGCTCTAAAATAAATACCTCCTAGAGTAAAATCATAGAATCCATTTAATATTAGGTACTACTAGTTCAAAAGTCACAGTCTTTTGCGAGTGAGGAGTAAAATCCAAATGTTTAATTAATGTCAGGCTAAAATTCTGATTAAGTGACCTGCAATTCACCCCTCTGCCCTCATATTCATTTTCCAAGGATAATTATTAAATAAACATTCCTTTTCAACTG
Organism: Neopelma chrysocephalum; assembly: GCF_003984885.1. Lineage (NCBI taxonomy): Eukaryota > Metazoa > Chordata > Aves > Passeriformes > Pipridae > Neopelma > Neopelma chrysocephalum. The sequence goes on from NW_020897692.1 coordinate 4,996,662, forward strand.
ATTCTCTTTTGATCCACATATGATGTAGGGCTTTAGTAACTTTATACTTAAAATGAACTCAAAAAGGAAACAAAATAAAGAACAGTTATTTTAATAACATACATTATACAGGCAACATTTCATAGAATTAAAACTTGTAATTTTTGGAAAAGGGTGAGCTTGAAATATATTGTGTAAGCAAAAAGGAGGCTTCAGTCTTACAGAAACAGTCCACCAGGAACAGCGTGCAGGAGTGGACTCTGCTGAACCTTGGTATATGGCCAAGTCCCAGAGACTGAGGATTAGCTTAAAGTATTTCAGCAAATTCAAAGATCTTCACAGAGTACCAAGTCCCACAGACCAATGATAGATTTGATAGAACAAGAAGCAGAAACTAAAAAGACATTGCTCAGATGGGGAATTCATTTCTTGCATCTTGTACTCATATTTTATCAAAAAGAAATGCCGAAGGCTTTCTGAACAGAAAATATGCAATTTCTTTAACAAACATACATCTATGCTTTGTTTTCTTATTGTTGTTGACAGAACGCCTCATTATGCCCTTAAAGAATCATTTTATGTTTATTTGTACTGTCTATACAGATTTGGAGACTTGTTTTATGAATTGCCAGAGAGTGATGTCTTTTTTTAATAAAAGTTTATCACTCTTTGATTGATTTCCCTGATATTCATTTTGTATGCCTGTGTTATAGATACTTACTTTTGTTCTAAAGCCCAAATTACTCTAACTAATGTACCAGAGGAGTGCTGTAACTGTTAGCAATTGACAATGCAAAATGTTTCGCAGCTTTATTTTTCAATACAGATGTTTCCATGGAAAAGTCATTGAAGGCTAGCTGGCCAGGGTTCTTATTTATTAATTCATGGAGGTTTGCAAGAATAAGTCACGAGAGTGAAGCAGCACAAACGTGAGATAGAGCTGAACCATATGATCACATTACCACAAATTAACAAATTACTGTACATCTTCTGTACTGTAGCGGGGATGTTAAATGTATCCGTATGCAAGAATTTACTAGCAACAAATAAATATGTATTTAAAATGTTATCTTAGCATGTAGTGAAAGGCACACTAAATCAAATATATTCACATTTTCCACAAGCTAAAAGCAAAAGTAGATACAGTTCCTGTGTCTCTGCTAATGTTTGGTAACTTGCTAAAACACCAGTAGTCTGAACAGGATTCAGAAATACATGCCAGAATGCCTTGCTCACTATGAAACTCATTTGCCATTATTTGCAATTGTTCTGAATAAGATTAAAATTGCCTGTGCTTCATCACTTGGTAAGTCAATTTTTTTCTCCCAACAGAGTACCTGTCTTTAACTCAAGTAATGTTCTTTAAGAGCGTCAGTGTCTTTTTAGTGGGGCAGAATGGGATGAGATGAAATGTTTCAATGAAACCTGAGGTGTGTGCTATTCCCTCAGTGCTAGTACTGCTTCTCATATAGCCTGTGGGGACAGTTAGATTAGACAGACACAATGAACATACTCCATAGAGACTTTTAGGGGAGAATCATTAAAACAGTTTTGTCTTGCCTTCTATTGCTTCATATGTTCTATGTGCAACCTGTTTCAATAATGACTATGACAACTGATTATTTTACAGCTAGATATTCATGCTCACTGATGGACATAACTGAACTGGCAGGCTTCATCTTGTAGAGAAAAAAATTGGAAACACTTGCTCAACAACCTTTGGTGAATGGTGGTGAAGCAGTGTGACTTCAGCTGTTGAAAGGACAAAGCTTCCTGGCCCTGCTAGCAAGAGATAGGAAATAAGCCATGAAACAAATGAACAATAGAGGAGATGGAAAGCAAGGGTATCCTGTCCTTCACCTGTTGAGATCATCCTGGATTTTAATTCTCTGTCCTGCCTTCTGTGCAGTCAATAGTGGCCATTATAAGGTTAAAACAGATTTCTGTACAGATGTGCTGTCCTGAAAAAAACCCAATGGGACACCCTGTTGCCACTAGGGAATATCAAAAGTGTGCTGGGCAGTCTAGATTTGATTTTGAGGTCAGCTTTTTTTTGGGCAGCATTCAGACCATGTCACCTCCCAAGTTCCCTTCCAATATAAACTGCGCTACCACTCTGAATCTGTTCCAGTCATCGCACTCCAGCATTTGGGACCAAGAAATGAAAATGGTACTTCTGTGACCTTTGCTGGCCACACTAACATACAGCACCAGGAGCATGGGTTGTAAGCTGGGACACCTTTCGACTAGAGCTGACGTGGGTCTGGTCTCCCTTAGAATGAAGAAATCAGGAAGAGTGTTCCTGACAGATGTGAGATTGCCATACAACAGAAAACACATCAGATCAACCAGTTCAATATGTTTTCACATAGCTTTGTTTCTTTTTCCTTTTGCTTTGCTTTTCATTTGCTTCTGTTGCTCTTATATCTCCTTGCCCCTGCTTGAGGGAGATAATGTTCAATTATATAGCATGCTGTAGGTAGCATATGCCTGTGCTATCGTGTGCAGGAACTCCTCTGCCTTCTGAAGCTTTCCAGGCATTCCAGAGCCCTTTTTAATCTACCAGCCAGCATTTGATACAGAATTTTCTGGAAATTATTTTGCTGCCAAAAGTGTACAAGGGAGGTGGGAGACAATCTCTTGGCTTCTGCTTGAGCAAACACAAAGAACCATTCTCTCATCTAGTAAAACAATAAGATTAGTCCTTTTATCATTTTTTTTTTTGCTCCTTCACTGCTTTGTAAACACTGCTTGTATGACTTTGCCTCTTATCGTCTGCAAACTGAATCTGCTTTTGTTGAAGCAGTGTCAATCACAAGGGTTTTTCTGCTCATATACTTAGTGATATGAGTGATTGAAAAAGAAGACAGGCTTTCATTTGGGTCTGCAATATGTGACAAAGTCACTGTTGGAAACATAAGAGGGGGAAGAAAACAAAGGGAACAATTCGGTAAAGTATAACCCAAAGTTCACTTGTTCTGTCAAGGAGATTAAGATTAAACCGAAGGAGGTCAAAGTTATTAACATTCAGACTACAGGGTATATAACAAGCTGGCATCTAGTTAGATACTGGCTTTCTAATTGGAGGGGAACTTGTTTCTAACTTTTTACATAAACACTAGTATTAGCAAAAGCCTGGGTGGTCTCAGCATTGTAACCCAGTGGACATATTTGATCCCCATCTCCCTGAAAAAAGTGCCCTCAATGACCAAGTTTGCATTTCAGTTGTAAATATGTCCCTTGCTGCCAACTGTGACAGCATTTGCAAAGGGAAAACTTCTGGGGTTGCTTTAAATTTGTTTTCCCAAATGCCAAATTCTCCTTCACACCATACACTTTGTGACAATCTTATTTATGTTTAGCTCTTTGGACCAAGCAAGAAGATTACTGCAGCCACCGGGAAGGAGCACAGACATGACTTGTTTGTTAATTAACTGCCATAGCAAGAGTGACTCCTTTGCAAGTCAGATGCTTATTTATGGAACAACCTTCTCATTTTCAAGTCGCATTATTCTCTGATTTTATGTGCTCTTTCCAGCTGCTTGTTCTAAATGTAATGGTGAGTGAAACAGGATGGGTTACCAAGGGAAAATAAATTAGATAGCAGCCAGCAGGATTAGCCTTTGGAAGGTGATTTGGTCAAACTTTTAGTAGCACTGGTACTGTAGTACTGAAGCCTGACTCTCTAATCTACTTTACCGTCTGGCAATCTGTTGATGAAAGCAACGAGAAGGCAAAAAAGCTGAGACAGGTACTAGGCCCTTTTTAAAATGTCAGTTGGGGTGGAACTCTTAAATATATTCTACTTCTTATCCATTACTTTTCCTTGGTAAGGACTCTTTGGGAAGTCAGCTCTCTCCTTCTAAATTCCATTAAGTCATTAAAATAAGGCCGAAGAAATTGGACAAAATTAGGAAACAGTCTCAAAGACATAAATAATTCTTAATCTGTAGATTGGTGTGTTACAAAAGCAGTATAAAATTATATGGGTTTTGTGTGTGTTATGTAACACAAAAACTGCAAGTAATTACCTGAAGAAGAGGAAAACTATCTCCTTAAGTAAGTATCCATAAAACAAGAACAAAAATAAACCATGCAAAGTCAGCACTTCAATTTGAATAGCATGGTTTGGAGTTATCATGCCACCAAATTAATAGATTCTTGGAATATGCCATAAATTATGAGTTCCTTAAAAAGTGCTGCATCCAACACTTTTGGAATGTTATATGGCATTATTTTATCCTTATAGATGAGAATAAAGTATAATAGAAGCACACTTTAGAAATCAGCAGTAGTTTAGATAAAAGTGATCAGGATTTTCTTCTGTTTGTTATATATAATCAGAATTAAGTTCAGACCAGTAATATGTATACTTGATGGATTGCAAGGGCCAATATTGCAAAGCTGAAAACAAATATGAGTTAAATCAGTTGGGAGAAAGAAATTAGACAGGAAATGTGGATAATAACTGGAAAGTGTTTAAAAACATTTTACGAGAGGTTTAAAAAAAAAAGAATGAAAAGTGGGCTAGCCTAAATGTTGACTTGCATTAAAGTGAAAGCAGCTATGTAAATCAAAATAATTACACTAGAAAAAAAGGCATTTATCAGAATTCATAAGAATTAGACAGAAGATAAGAACTACAGAAAATTGATAAGGATGGAAGCAAGAAGTAAGGTTTTTCATCAGAGTTAAGGATAACAAGAAAAATTTTTGGTCTTGACTACACAGGCATATAGCCATGTTAATAACGTATGCAAAAATTTGTATGCTCTGTAAATCTGATATCTGCTTGAAGAAAAAACAGACAAAATCAGTTCTGTCATAAGAAGGCAATGCAATGTTGTTCATTCCAGTAAATCAGTAGAATGTTAAATAGCTATTTAAATCAGCAGACCTGCATAATTTACAAAGAAGAGGTTTAAAAAAGCTGACTGAAGAAAATTCAAAATCATGAATATTGCTTTTTGGTAAGTCTGAGAACACTGGAGGAGTTCCAAGAAGGACAGGGGAAAAAAAAAAAAAGGAAAAAAAGAAGAAAAAAAGCCACCATCACCATTTTTTTTTTAAAGTTATATGTGTAACCCAGCTGACTGCAGACCTCTCAGCCTGAGCTGAAAGGATAAAATAATGTAAAAGCTAATAGAGGACTAGAGGTGTGTATGCAATTAACCCTAAGCAAAATGGTTTAACAGGACCAAGAAATTCTTGTGAGCCTCCCTGAAAAACTCAGCATTTTTACTGGCCTTAGGAAGCAAAGGAAGGCAAATGTTGCCAGCCATATGTAAGATAAGATGGGCCAGCAAACCAAAGTCTTTCCAAGTCTGTAAAGAACCTGTGAACAAAAGTAACAAAACAGCACTGGCATCAGAAAATTCAGTGTTTGTCAGAGCCCATACAGATGAGAATAACCCTCTGTGCGGAATAAAGCACCTTTGAAAAGTGGATCCTATATCTTTTGTATCCATACTTTTTAAGTCCGCCAAAGTTGACAGTGTGTCTTTTTGTATGCCTGTTTCTTAATTTCACATGTCCTTTTTTTCCAAGCTGATATTCAAGCAAGGTTTACCTGGTACAGCAGCAGGGGAGGAAGTCTTCAGTAAACCTCGTGCTCTGTTTACTGAGGAACATTCAGTGCAAAGATGTTTTCTGTATTAATACAATTCTGAAATGGTAAACTAGCTCCTAACCAGCTAACACAGCTAAAAATTTGCTAACCGGTTAGGGTTAACTATGTGTAACATCTCCATTGATTTATGACTGTCAGGTTCACAGGTTACTTAGATTGTTCAATTTAGCACTTTTCCCCAGCTTTCAACCGTACATTTTGAACCAGTTGTTCAATGGATTGATCGATATGAAGTACAATAGGTCTCTGCACCGCTCCATAAACAAAGTTGATTTTTATAGCCTTGGTGTGATTTAAACCTTTAACACTTTAAACCATTCTCCAGCAGTCTTGCCATGTAAGCACATGCTTCTCTTCACTTTCCTTAATTCACTTCAGATTGTGACTTAGCGACAGGCAGGGCAATGAAAGCTGCTGTGTGTCTGGAGGGCCTGATCCTGCAAATGTGTGTGCATGACACTGCATGCAGGTAATAACTCCTTTGATCCCAGTGAGGCTATTCACATATATAACCCTGTTAAGGTGAATTAGTTGTAAGGTAAGGACTGACATTTGAATATTGAGCTTTGTGGTTAGGGAGAGCTTTCCTAGCACTCAGAGGACATAGAGAAAGCAAATCTCATTTGCTCAATGTGACTTATGTGACTTACATGATTTTCCCCTATGTCAAATTCCCTCCTCCCTATAAAAACAGACTCATATGTCCACCTTTGCAGCCTGCCCCCCATCTCATGACCATACATATCAGATGCAGTTTTGTAAGGGGTCATGTTTGCCTGCCAGCTGAATTTGATGCTTGGTTCAGGAAGAAGATGAACATCAGGAGAGGAGTGAAACACAGATGCAACCCTCAAGAGTCCTCAGTCTGTAGACCCCTTACTGGATGCCAAACTCCATTCTGCACCATGGCATTTGAGTGAACCCACCAGACACATCATCCACCATTGCAATATTTGGCCCAGTGTTCACTCATAAATTAGCAAAAATGATTGTTTCAAAGGTTTGGACAATGAACACCTCAAATCAGATTTTGGGAGGGACCTAATTCTCACTACTGCTTGGAGTGCGGATGGCAGAGCAAGGAAGGCTCTTCAGTTCTGAAACCAGGGTTATTCTTATGAAGGGGCTGAAAAGGAAAGTGGTGCCTTCACTTTATTTCCTCAGCACCATGTGAGTAACCCGCCATTCACACACACACACACACATCACATTGTTTCTGAACAAGTGCTGCTTGTTTGGCTAACCTTCCCTGGAGATTCCTCTACATTAGAGAGAATCTGTCTGACTAAATATCCCTCAGGCATGTGAAAAGCCAGTAGGGATAACTGATGAAGTCAATACGTGGAAGTATTTACTGTCTTGCTGGGAGGTTATGAGCAGATCCTCCTTCAACACTTAAATAACTACAAATGTTTTCCACTCGGTGTTGGTATAAAAAAAATAATAAAAATAACCAATCCTGCTTTCTTCAAAAAAGCAAGAAGCTTTGGGAAGGTTTGGCAAGGGAAGGTTTGGAAATTTTTGGGGAGCTGTGGGAAGGTAAGGGCAGGTTTGGGAAGGGCAGGTTTGGGAAGGTTTGGGAAGGGAAGGTTTGGGAAGGGAAAATTTGGGAAGGAAAGGTTTGGGAAGGAAAGGTTTGGGAAGGTTAGGGAAGGTTTGGGAAGGGAAGGTTTGGGAAGGGAAGGTTTGGGAAGGTTTGGGAAGGTTTGGGAAGGTTTGGGAAGGTTTGGGAAGGGAAGGGAAGGGAAGGGAAGGGAAGGGAAGGGAAGGGAAGGTGTAGCTCTTTGAGCTATCACCACAATCCAGCTTTCATCTCACAAACTAAAAAGGCATAGAAAATGTGAAGCAGTTGCAAAAGTCTTAAAGAGCAAGTTAAATCATAACCACAGGCTGGGATCTTTTAATATCTGTTGAGCTGCGTGTCACATACTACACATATTTATGCATTTAATGCATCTTTAAATAGTATATATAAATGCAAGTCATTGAGCAGTGACAGAAGAATCAGGCAATTACTTTTACTTATAAAAATATCCTTCTTCTGTGTTGCTATTTCACCTTGAAAAAGTGCCATGTTCAGCATCCCAGACCTTGGGCCCTGAGCACCTTCCTTTGGCATTGATGTCATGGGTCAGCCTCTTTGAGCAAAACAGAAGTGTTTGAGAAGAGGTCAAGTTTGTTTCTGGCCTCAGAAGGTGTATTTTGAAGCGACTTTCTTATGTTCTTCCACCATCAAAACCTGTGAAAAGGAAATGAATCATGTTTGGATTACTGCATGAAGCTGGGGATTATGCAAACTATTTCCTGATACATAAGAGAAATGCCTATTTTCATAAATAATGTATTTATCTAAAACTGTAGCCAAATAGAAGCCCCCATTCCTTAGCAGTCAGACACAGAAACTGCTATAATTTAGCAAACTGCAAATGAAAAAGAAACTTCTCTTATGAAGCTACCCTCATAAAACAGATCTTGTTATGAGAAGTTAATGTAACACAGAAATGGCACTAATAGTAGAACTGTGTGTGTCTGGAATGAGATTTTACCTTAAATGTTATTCAGTAAATGAAAAGAATCATTAAAATATATTACAAGCTATTACTAGAACAATCCCTCCAAGAAATTTTTTTTTTATTGCCATCTTCTTTTACAAACTCATTGCAAATTTTAAGGGAAAGAGGCCAGACAATCAAGAAACAGCTTAGTTTCATAAGGAATGAAAATATTTTTGCTGACGACTTCAAGGCCATTACAACTGCCACCCATGACCAAGGAGAGATCCAGCATAGTCCCTCAGGCACTGTAAAACAGGACAGCTGAGTCACAATGAATCTTCTCATGGTAACTGCAATGTTTGCTTTATCAGAAAAGGAGAGAGTTTGATGATGATTCAGCCATTTTATCGTTGCCACTCTTCTTATCTTGCTTGGAGCAAGTGAGAGTGCTTCTTCTAGAGCTATGTTTACACGGGTGCAGTGTTTGTATAGTGTTTAGTACAATGGACTGCTCTTCAGTTCCTGGAGATCAAAGACACTACAGTTCTGCTACTGATTATGATGACCATGGATATGTTGCTTTTCACTCAGGAAAAGGTTGCTAGATTGTTACTAAGAGAAGTAACAGGTGGGAAAAGAGACAGAGAAATTTCATGGAATCATAGAATCATAGAATATCCTAAGTTGGAAGGGTCCCACTAGGAGCACTAAAGTCCAACTCCTGGTCCTTCACAGAATAGCCCCAAGAATCACACCATATGTCCAAGAGCATTGTCCAAACTGTTCTTGAACTCTGTCAGGCTTGGTGCTGTGACCACTTCCCTGGGGAGCCTGTTCTGGTGCCCAACCACCCTCTAGGTGAAAAACCTTTTCCTAATATCCAACCTAAACCTGGACAATGCTTCATGCCATTCCCTCTGGTCCTCTCATTGTCCACCAGAGAACAGATCATTACCTGTCCCTCTGCCTCCCCTTGTGAGGAAGATGTAGACACCTATGAGGTCTCCACCTTCTCCACTTTGAATACCCCTCTTACAGAAAGTTGTCTAAAGGCTGTCCAGCCATATTTCTGCTAACCAGTACACCAGACAAAGGTGGTGTATAATTATAGTCCCTAGCATTTTGGTTATTTTTAGCACAGAATTTACCTATGTTGCATTGCTTAGAATGCTGAAGTGTTTTAATTTTAAATTAACTTTCAAAATAAAAATTGCTGTATTAAAGTATTGCAAGTAATCTTTTTTATGTCGGCGTACAGACAGCCACAGATGAAGATTATTTACAACTAATTTATGCCATTTGAAAATCCAATTCTTGATCAAAATTATAATAAATAATAATATTTACTAATTTAAAAATTCACAGACTAAGCACTTTGAAGACTTCTGTACAAAGTAACTTCAGATCCTCAACTTCTTATGGTTGTTCATGAAGTTCATGAAGTTCATTTTATATTGTTTGGCCATACCCCTAAAAAATCCCAAAATCATTAAACAAATATTAGGCCAACTGGTGTCCAGACAGCAATTGTGAAGTTCTGCAGAAATGCCCTTTTTGAAACTCTTCATTATTAAGGCACCACTGATAAAAATTAACTGTCCCGCAGTATCTCAAATCTATTGACGTCTGTTATAAATTTCCCTTTTCTGCACTGTAATAAAAGACTCAGCACTGCAGTTCAAGGACCTGAATTCCACAGCCAGGTAGCTTAATTTGCCAATCCACTTCATCCATAAAACGTAGTCTACACACATGGAACACATTATAGGGAATTCAAAGGTGTATAAAAAAGAACAGTTGAGAGAACAAGGAACATAGGATGCAGCCATATCCTGCAAATATCTTTTTTCTAGAAGATCTTTTCCTAAAGAAGTACCAAATCTTAAAATTAACCCACCACTGTACTAAACGGTCTAAAGCAGATACAAAATGGCCATGATCCTTGTGGGTCCCTTCGAATTGGGCATATTCTGTGATTCTGTGATGAGTAAGACCAGACTTGTTGAAACCCAGTGTAACAGAAAGGCCTGAGCTCCAGAAAAAAACGACTTGTTACATGAAATGAAGCATTAGCATTGAGACATAGACAAAACAGCCTGCGATGAAAACCTGCTTTAAGTTCATGGCAGCTTCAGACAGAAAACACACAGACAACTGAAGGGGATATTTTAATTACTCACTAGAAAGCTGTAAGTTCAAAGCAGCTTACTTTATAATGGTATTTTCTGGAAAACAAAAATATTCCCAATTCAAAGAACAGCTGAAAAAAATATCAACACAATATTAGTTAGAAAAATCATCATCAACTCAGAATTAAGATTAAGAAATATGAAGCACTATAGAAATATGAATTACATATGACTATAAACAGCATTGAAATGGTGCGAGAAAAGAAGATATTCCTAAGAAGACTGCATCTGCCAGTAAACTATTCCAGGTCATCTGCAGAGCACTGGTGATACACAAGAGCCAAAAACTTTCTGAATCCAGGTCAGCCCTTTATTAAGAGAAGGACCTTTGAGAACTGTAGAGCAAATCAATTGATTTGGTTTCAGGCAAGGATACCTCAATCCTTGTTTCCCACATTGCCTCCTGCAATGGAAATGTTACCTTGTAATGTACATAGTGCAGAGAGCCTGAGGATGGCAATGAATATCAAGCCAATGTTTCTCTTAGTGGCTGGTTTTCCAAATGTGGGCAGGAACATGCACTAATCAAGCCTCTTTCTTTCCACAGAAGGCTGCTTAGAGAAATATATGGTAGTAGGATTCATGCTATGTTTCTTAGGGAATAGGGAACAGAGGGAAAAAATTTAATTCCCAGGGCCTATAGCTGCTAGGGGATTCCCTCATACCACTTACGTTTTTGAAGTAAAAAGAAAGAAAGTTTCTCAAACCAGAAAGAAAATTTTACTCCCTACTAACTTTTCTATTTATTTAAAAAAACTCTTTCTGCAGAGAAAATGTTTCTCTGCAGCAGATATGAGAGCTGCCCCAGATCCATGGAGCAATCCCATGGTGTGCACTGTGGTTGTCCTGCCAATTTCCTTTTGAGCTAAACCACAAAATGATGGATTGCCAACCACAAGAGAGTGTATTATTCTGATGTTCAGCGCTTACGTGTGGAGAATATTAACTGACCCTTTTTATTGATTAATTGCACCTTTTAATGCCATTAGGGAAAGGGTTAGGTTATAGTATCCTGCTGAATGGGACAGGCAAGTGGCACAAAGGGCTTATAAATCACCCAGCTCACAGGGGCTTCAGCAGTCGCGCAAATGTACAGATGTGGACAAAATAGAAGTTAATTGCGTTGTTAGTCACATGAACAGAAACACATAGTGTTTCTTTGGAGAAAACAAACTAATTTGAATCATGGTAAATACAGCTATTTTTAATTATGTTGATTGTAGTTGACTGCTGGGCTGACATACAGTTGACTGCTGGATTGAAGCATCTCACTTGAACTCAGGAAAGTCAACAGGGCTTGGCAAGATAGCCCAAGGATCACTAGCACAAGAATGTCAGATATGTGTCAGTCCAGAGGCAATGTGGTGATGTCTAGGAACATAGCAGTCCACTCAGAGTAGCCTCCTGCCAGGCAAGGCTGCTTGATTATTACACTGTGAGCAACTGTAAATGCAAGTATTGAGGGTGCAACCAGGAGTGGACTAAACATAAGTCAACAGGAACCAAAGTCCTGTTTTCCTTTTTAAAGCCATGGATTCTTCTCCCCTTTTCTCCTCTTCCCTTTAATTTCCAGTGTACCACTAAGAGAGCAAATGAAGTTAATATTTAAACTGTGATTTAAGCCATAGCAGAAGAAAAAGTGACTGAAGTAATGCTGGGGGCCTGTTGGCTAACGTAGTTAGAGTAGTTAGTTTCTGTACTGTTGACTCAGCTTAAAAGAGTAAAAAATGTTTCTATTTATTTTAGGAAACCATCAAAGGAGCATCCTTCCAATCCTGACTGTAGCTTTTAGGTACTTACAGTGATTACTTCAATAGCAGCTCTTTTTTGATCCGGCTGAGCCAATAACTCTGAACTTCCTCCATGAAATAGGAATCTAGCTTCTCTGTTTTTTCCTCTAATATCCCATCCTGTCAGAGAGCAGAAGACACTTGCATTCCTGAACCTAAACTTCTTGAGAAGACACATTTATTTGCAAGTTTCAGGTCCCAATGTGGGAAGGGGAAGGGGAATTTAATTGTATTATAAATATCCCTGCAGGAGGAGGAGTGCTTACATAGCATTAAGATATAATTTGTCCTCTATATTTTGACCACCATCTTCTCAGTTCACCTGCTCCAGCCCCTCAGAAAGTGGCTAGCCCAGCTGAAGGGTGGTAGTTGCAGGCTGCATCAATCCAAGAATGTGAACTTGAAGAATTCCCTTTCTGGGAAGATGCCTTGAGGTACTCTCTAAATTTGCAGCAAAATCTCACCCTACACATGGCCTCCTCACTGACTTGCCTCATTCCCTGACTTAAACAACTGTCAGCTTCCACCAAAACCAGTGCAAACCCCAGCTTGTGGCATAGTGTCCTTCAGCTTCACGTGGGATAAGTGCTGACACAGATTCCTTGGACATGAGGTCCTGCACACTCGCCCTTCACCCACCACTGTTGCCCCAAACCCACAGAGTGACAGACAAACAGCCCCTCACACCCTGCACAGAGCAGTGAAGGCCAGGGACAAAGAGCTGATCCTCTTGAGGAGAATCTAGGCAAACATTTCATGAAAGGAAACATGCACAGACCACATTTATCATTACAAAAGCCTAGCACAGGGACATCCCTTGCAGAGGTCAATAAAGCTAAGATGATCCCAGCAGAGGCAAGAAACTAGAATGGACTTACAAGTTCATGTTTAAAGGGTTTAGGGTCCACATATTCAACAGGGGGTTGTAACTATTACAATTTATTACAAACTGGGGGTTTCAGGGGATGACATAAGGGAAAAACCCAGGTTAACAAATTTGGGGTCTTACATCATAGGGAAAAAAACGTCTTAGCTTAGGGGGAGTACATGGGGGAAAGAGGTATTCAGGTTTCCAGAATGCACAGGATCCAGGGAACACAAAAGGAGAGATAAAACACAATAAGTCTTCTGCACTGGCTTGATGAAATTAGGGCATGGTTTCTGCGGCTTGGGCAGGACATTCCAAACCTGTAACATCAATGGATCCTTGTCTGGTCTCTAGATGGAGGTTTTTCCCCAGTCTCTGTTAGCCCAAGGCTTTTGTTTAAACCTAGCAGTTTTCTTTTTCTCATATCCAAATTTTGGAATCCAACAATCCCCAGGCTTGGAGGGATCATCTGGGCTTGGGAGACAGGGACTGCAGGCACAAGAGAGATGCTGAGAGGTGAGAGCATCTTGGTTCTTTCTCTCATATGCTGCCCCACTGCATAGGAAAATAAACCTGTACTAAAAAAAAAAAAATGAAAAAGGAGAAGTGCAGATTACCTTTTCTCTTCACAAACAAGGAGAGAGAGGCAAGACAAACTATGCTGCTTTCAGGTCCAATTCTTTCCATGTATACTTCCTGGGGCAATGCAGTTATGTGCCTACCTAATAGCTCAGTCTAGCTCTAGGTAAGCAGTCATTAGTTTTCTTAGGAAATGCTCTAGCAGTAAGATACAAAAAGTAGGTAAAATTTTTCAGTCCTTAGTGCTGAAAGATATCTATAGAGAGATGTATAGATACATACTTACAAATATAGGTAGAGGGGTATACACACATATGGAGCTTAATAAAAATCAATAGATTTGGTGCTACTTTATGTAGGAGTGGAACAGAAAGAAAGAAGGGGGGGATACATTAATTTAATAAGCTCAGACATAATTGCCATGAGTAAATGTTAATGCATAGGAATGAACCTTTTTTTACCTTATGCATATTAATAGGCTCCCTCTTTGTGAAAGAATTACATCAGACATTGATAAATTTGACAGAAGTGAAAGGAAAAAATGGTCACACTATTAGGAACATTCCTGAGGTGGTGTTGAATGGTGTCTTTGATACATCAGCCTTCAGTCTCTGAGCACATTCGCATTAAATCGTGTGTACACCCAGAATTCAAATGAGCTGCTTCTTTAGATGCTGGCTTTTAGCAGCAGTCCCACCAGACGGGTTGGAATCAAACCTACAGTTTCAGAATATGGTATAGGATTATTTTCTCAGTACAGTTTGTGCCTGCTGATCTCTCAGAAGATTAGAGAAAGAGGCAGCATATAGCAGATCGTTAAAGATCTACACAAGGATGAAGAGTTAAAAAAAAATTCTTCAATGAACACACTGCTCCAAGTACAGACATTCTCCTATGCCAAGAGATCGGTGCAAGGCTGTGTGTATAATATTGCTGAAAGAAGAAAGATGACAAATTGCTTGGAATGGATTCACTGAAAAGCAAGCGAGAGCTAACCATTGACGTTTGAATACCTTAGCAATGTCTGAACACTGGTGCATTGTCACAACATGTATGCTCTTTATAACCCTTCAAGAAACCACTGTGAAAGCAGTGCTATACACCTGTAATATATGTGTTTGTCTGGAAACATCAGACCAGTACAGTAACTGTCTAAGAATCTTCCAGTAAAGCCAGCACACACAGGTGCATCACATGGCTTGGGATTCACAGTGAGCCCAGAAATAAACAAAAAGCTGAAGTCATACATCTTTTTCTCATTAGCCCATTGCTTTCAAGAATTAGACATTGGGAGGCTGGAATTTAAAGATGTGAGTTAATACTACTGACACACATTTCCGAGCAGCTTCAAACCAAAAAGAAACCACAAAAAACCAAAAACCAACCAACCGAAAAACAAAAAAACACCACACATGAAAGGAAAATATTTGGGATGTGGAAAAGCAGGCAGTCGTGGAAAAGGAGACAGCCTTGTAAAATGAATGCACAAAGAGAAGAAACAGAGATGAGTGAATGTGTGTTAGGTTATATATATTAGTCTATTAGAAAATTGTGTTTTGAAATCTGGTTTTACAGAAATTTGAGCGATTCAGTGAGATTTCTGTAATAATGTCTACTTTTAACAAACAATAAGAAAGGCAAAATTCTTTTTTAAAAAAGTAAAATATTGAATAACTATTTTCTCCTCCTTTGCCTCATTAGCAAGTACTGTCTTTGGAGATGTACAGATACAGAAATAAGATATAAATACCAACCTTTCTGTTCATCACATAAAAAATCACCACTGGGTTTTTAATGAATTTTTTTTCTGGTTTCACACAACAGTTAAAAATATTTGGTTTTGGTTTTAATTTTTTTTCTTTTAAAAATATCAAAGTCTCCTTTTGGTAAGCAAATGTAGGACATTATCTATATTTTTATATAATTTTTTTCTGATGTCAACCATAAGGCTGCTGGAAAATTAATTAGCATGTGTAGCCAAGACGATGAGTGCTAGTAACAAACATTAGCTCTTCTATGCAAAAAAAAGAAGTCCATTTCAGTCTATTCAAGACAAACTGTTTTCACTAGGTCTGCTTTATATTTGCATCTCTCAATGCCTACTATCACAGCATACCTAGTAGTTAAAGATAATTAAAGTGATAATACACCTGTTAACTGTGGAGATATTGTGCCTACCACCTTCTATTGCCTAGAATAACTAAAACAAACTGGCAGAAGGGTTGAGCATGCAGTCTGCAGGTTCCTGTGGCTAAGGGAAGCCTCACACCCTCAATAAAGTCTTATTTTACAGAGCAGAGGCCACAGTCTAACAGACCAACTATTTTACTGATCATTCTCTTCTTCTTCATAATCAGGCGGACCAATTTCACTCTTTTTTCACCCATCTGAAGCAACTCCCTTTTTATTAATGTTTCTATTTAGGGAAAATACTCCAACTGTTTACTTTTCCTCTTACCAGCTAAGTGTTAAGCGTTTAACATGTCTTTTACCTTCTCTTAAAGCAGCCCAGTGTCTGAAAGCCTGCTCAAGATGGCACCTCAGTTTTCCCTCACTCCATGTTTTCAGCATCATCAACATCAGCATTTTAAGCAAGCAGCACTGTCTAAAGAGCTGATTGCTTCTGCATGACAGAAATGCTCAAATACTGTACTGCTATCCAGCACAATATATTCAAAAATCACAGACAAGCAGAAAGAATTTATTTAAGATGTCCTCTTTCTAAAAAGCCATATGCTTACTGTAAGGACAGAGGTGTTGTATTTAACTGGCAATGACCACTTTTATTTTAAGCTGGCAATAACCTGCAACAACAAATATATCCAAGCGTTTTATTCATCTATGAATACTCATTTTCCTCCTCCTGCGGATACCCTTTCTTTCTATGTGTCCAGTGGCTAGAAGCCAAGAAACTCATTTTATGCTTGATAATTCGTTGCTAATCAGTGCTAATCTGTTTGGGAAAACATCTATAGCTCAAGCACAAAGAGAATCAGATCAGTTCAGCCGCATCATTGGTGACTGTTCACCACTGAGTGCAACTCTGTGAACTCTTTCATGGGACCCACACAGAGATTCATTCACTTGTGCAAGTGGCTTCACACCAAGAACCAACAAGATATTGGTGCTTTTTGAGACCCGGACATTTAAAATAAAAGTAAGAAATGAATGCAGGTGCTATGTGCACCAATTTCACTATTCACATCTCTGAGAGCAGTAGTCACTACTAATACAGGTTTACCACTTCAAGGCTGGTGGGAGGCTGTTTTGGTCCTACTGAAACCTCATCATCATCATCATCATGGCTAGGCTTCGCAAACGAAGATTTGGGGAGGGCTCTACCCACGTTTGTTACAAGCGCGCTGGTGGCTAAAAAGGCCAGTACAAGATATGCATGTCCGGTTGCAAAAGGCACAGCAGAAAGACGCCTTAGGTGGTAAATTCTGCAAGGTACGATTCTTTCTGCGTTGTCTTTTCTCCTCGAAAGTGATCCTGTGTGCTTTTTCAAAAGCATCAGCAGCGTTATAGATGGTGTGTCTCCAGACCTCCTGATTGGAGGCCAGAGTAGACCAATTATGTTGATCAATATGGCCAAGGCTGAGAAGTCGTTTCAGGGAGTCCTTGTATCTTCTGTTTGGGGCTCCTCTCTTGTGGCAGCCAGTGGCAAGTTCACCATAAAGCAGGATCTTAGGGAGGCGGTGGTCCTTCATCCTGGAAATATGCCCTGCCCAACGCAGCTGTGTTCTCAGCAACATGGCCTGAATATAGTTGAATATAGTCTGAATATAGCCTGAAAATAGTTGTACTGAAACCTACTCAACTGAAAAAAAAATAATTGAGAGAGCTTTGTAAGGGAGGTGCAAATCATGCCAAGTTTGCTTTGAATTTATGGCACTTCAAATTCCATTGGGCAGATATCCATCACCCCAACATTTTATACGGGCAATGATTAGGAGCAAAATTTGTATAGTGCAGTCCATGAACACAACCGTGTAAATTGCAGCTTCCTCACGAAAACAATTGTAGACTGGGGAGGGAATGGAGGCAAATATGCCAAACTTAGTGAAATCTAACAACACCTGGCTTTCAAATCCTGAGCAGGCACTCAGACAACAAATATTGAATACTTCACGAAAAATAAGGTTTATGTTATTGCTGCAAAATTCCTTTTCTGATATTTTCCTATGGGCTTTTAGCCATATGTTTCTGCGTAATACAGCAAAGGCACAATTAAACTCCTCTGTAAGACCATGCTCTGCCAATGCCAGCACTCTCCCGAGCAGGGGCACTGCAGCAAGGGGAGCCAAGGCACACACAGACACACACAGGCTGCATCTCGCCCTGAATCTGAGGGCTCAATTTTGAGTTGAGGCTCCTGAGGCATGTCTCAGCTCAGCTTGATGGATCCGTAGGGTGGTTATTCAAATGTGATGTTATCCTAGTCTCATCTGGAATGCCTCATGACAGCATTTCCCACTTACCCCTTTTTTTATTCATTAAAAATAAGACAGGATGAGCCTCTGAGAAACCTGTCTGTAAAATAAAGGTCTGCATTAAAACCAGGTATGAAAAACTGTCTTCCTGACAAGCAGTCACTGTTTGGAGGTGCATCTATCTCTCAGGGAATCAGTTACATGCCAGAAAGAGAGAAACAATCCCATACAAACAGCAACATTAGGGGAATCTTAAGGCTGAAATTTAAGCACTGTAAAGACAGAGTGCACCTCAGGAAAAGCTAGATTAGCTACCTTATCACTGCCTGCAAGCATACATACAATATGACAGCCCTTAATTAAGCAGACATGTTTTCTCTCTGACAGAAGGTATCAGATGGTCTTCTAGATTTTCTGTGTTCAGCATATATTAACAATTTGTCTCCTTACCATGCGTCCATCATTTAATTAGTATAAAAGCCCCCTAGCCCTCTGTTCACTTGGTCATCTTTATAATACATACTCTTATCTCAAAGGTACTTAATTTAATAATTTCATTAGTACAGATGTACAATGCATTCCACTAGACATTTTTCTATTTAGAGACAGATGTACTTCTTAGCAATAATTTATTACCTTGCAAGCTGTTTTTCAGACAAATAAGCTCACAATTCCATTACCAGTATTTTTTAATGATGTTTCTGTTTCAGATTGCTTTATCATTGGAGTCTAATCCAAATTTCACTGAACTTTCCCATTAATTTCAATGAAAGGCTCTGTTCTTCATTTTCCAAGCAGCTCAAAGCACATCTCAGGAAAATCTGTATACTATTTATCCAACAAGACATTTTAAAATAAAAAGCAAAAAAATTCTTTAACATCTAATTGCCTCTCTAATGAGCAAAACATCTTGCAGAGGTTTGTCACTAGTTAGATGAGAGCATGTTCTAGAACACAGTAAGTGAAAGAAACCTAGATATTGAATGATAAATGGGAGCAAGGTGTTTTCAGAATTACTTTAGAGGACAGTATGAATGAGTTTCACGTGTAGACTTGCAAAATCATTCATGTTGGGCAAATTTGAAACCTTACCCAAAATGGTAATGTAAAGACTGAGAAGAGATAATATTACAAGAAAGGGTTAGAAACATAAGGTGGTCTCTGGATCTTTGGGCTGTCCACAACCTATTCCATGCTCCTAAACACAACTGTGAACCTTGGAGGATTTCCTGCTGGGGGACACAGTCTGCAAAGAAGAGACATAACTCTGAAAAGTAGAGTCTCTGTAGAGTGAACCCTCCTTTACTCCACTCTCAAGGGATCCCACCTGGGTTATTACAGACAGCTCTGGGGCACCCAACATAAGAAGGACATGGACCTGTTGGACAGGTCCAGGGGAGGGCACTAAGATGATCAGAGAGATGGAGCATCTCTCCTATGAAGTCAAACTGAGACAGCTGAAGCTTTTCAGCCTGAGGCATGAAGCAGGAACCCCAGTATCCCCCTGTTCCATGCTCTTCTTTAATGGTTATGAGATTTCACTGCCTATATCATGATCTACTCTTGAAAAAAATTCTAAAAGTTGTAGAGGATACCTGAGAACTTTGCTGTGTTAAAAATTCACTCGTACCTTACCTCTTGATTTTCTCCTCTCATTTTACTCCAAACTTAAAATTTTTAGTGGGTTTTTGCTGTTGAGCAAGTACACTACGTGGTTTCAATGATGTTTTGGAAAGAGCAAATAGAAGATTAAAAAAATTAAGTACTTTAAACATTAATTTAATAAGTATGTTGTATTAGGTTAGGAACATTGAGTACTAGTCCCTTGTACTTAAATTCATACTAAGAGAAAGGAAAAGTTACCCTGAGGGCACCACACGAGAGGGGATATCCATGCTTATTAAAATAGCAAAATATTAATTATCTATAATTAATTTTTTTCTACAGGGTGGGATTGTGATTGACCCTCTGAAAATTAGACATTGAGAAGACTTGTTACACAACTGATTTTCTTTTCTTGCACTACAAACTTTTTCCTTGTAGTTTCATCTCAAATGATTTATTCATCAGTTTATTAAAAAAAAAAAGACCTGTTATTCTTTCCTGAACTTTCACAAAAGAATGAAGAGATTTAAGCAAGAGAAAAAATGAGACACTGTATTTCTGTCTTATCAATATCAGAAACTCATCCTAATAAGGATTACTCCTACACTGAAACCACAGCTCTTCCTGTTTCCATAAAACTATTCACAAGTTGCATATATTTCCATATTTGATCTGCATTAATATTAAAATCTTCCTGGAGTTTCTGGAAAGATTTACATGTTTTATCATCAGATAAATCCTTTATTATCTTGTATCAAAATTTCATTCTTCCTTAAATGCAATAAATACTTAATTTGAACAAATAAACCAAAAGCAATTAAGGAAAAGAGATGCCCTATGGAAAAAAAAAAAAAAAGAAACATGGAGATTAAATTCACAACCGCATTTGTTGTCTGCATAAGAATTTCCAGAGTCAATATCAAATAGCAAAAAAGTATCTAATACCAAATCTCATATGTAGAAGTCAGAACCATGCGGTGCTATATTGGATGGATGAGTAGCAGAAGAGAGAGGATATGGTCATGGTTGCTGGAGACAGAATGCAAGAGGCAGGTGGACAGCATGACAGGACTGAATAGATTGCAAACTCTCCGGTAACATTGGCAATAGGAAGTGGATTTTTTTTCCCAGGAGCTATAAGGTGTTGAAAGGTCTTATTTATTTATGGTAAATCCTTTGGAGTTCTAAATCTCACAAGAAGTTGCTCAGCAGATCAGAGATTCCTCAAGAACATCACATCGTGGTGCTTCAGCACTTCTCATCATACCTACTGCCCAAGAAGTGTGTGTACAGTTGCATGGAGTGAGACATTAATAAGAGAACAGAGGGGAAGAGGGGAAGAATAAGAAGCTCTTCTCACAGACATTGTGCAAACATACTAAAGAAAAGAGTGAAACAGATTTGAAGGGAGATAAGTTTGAAAGTGTTTGGACATGTATCTGAGGCAAATTTCATTGTCTTTAAAAGTAGCCCAGATTTAAACTACTATATCACTCAGCATATACACCACATGCTGCTGGTCTCACTCCTGATCCTCCCAGGCAGTTTACTCCTACAGTAAAAAAAAAATTTCATCTTTATCTTATTTGGCTATCTCTCTTTTTGTGTCTGCTGTGGTTTGCGATCTCCATCTCTTGCCATCTGTCAGTGAGACAGGCCAGGGAGATACAGAACCACTGGTACTTATAGCACTTGAAACTCATGGATAAATCATTAGAGAATATGCTATAGGGAACAACTTCACAATGACAAGGAAATAAAATCAATTTTATAATAAGTCTTCTCAAATTCTTATTTCCATAGGGTCAATCCTCAGTCATTCCCATAGAAAACTCTACCCAAGAGGGAGGGAAAGAGAAAAATTGTCTGAGGTTTCCCTCTGAGAACATTTGACTTCTTCATCAGGGGTAAGGGAATTTGCTCTCCATGCCCCATGGAGCAATGGTGGGAGGATTAGTCTCCAATTCCATTAAATTTTCCTACAGCCACAGGGGACTATGCAATCTCTAGCTCTTTTCTAAATGACAGTTTGCTCAAAAGGCCTCCTGATATATTTGAAATATAGGACAGATGTTGCCACATTAGCTATAGACCCACACAGAGAACTCAGAGACAGAGGAGAGAGGTAACACCACGGATTCCACAAACATTCTTACTATATAATCTATATAAAAAAAAGGGGTTTCTCAGTTTAAGATGATATGAAAAAATAGTTTTCTGTTAGCATTATAACTTTAGAGGGGATTTGAAAGTTTCTTGTTCTCCAGCACTAAAAACTAGCAGTAAAACATCACACAGTACAACAGTGAGTTTTAATACATATCTTTTTCTCACATAACAAGCCATCAAGCAACTCTGTTTCTAGGATTGCTATCTACAGAACACATAATCTTTATCCTGTCACAAGTCTTTCCTGCTGCTGAAGTTTGTTTCATATGATATCCTCCTCCTGCTATTTCCATTTCGGAACAAGCTCTCTTACCTCCTCCCACTCCACTTAAGTGCTTGTGTGTGACTGCAGCTAAAAGTAAGGGGTAGTCACTATTGTTGTCATATTTGTGGAAACGCTGTGCAGATGACTCACCATGCTGACAACTTGAAAACTCCTGCTCTTTTGATCTGGTACTTGCATTTCCTCCTCCTCTGCCACTTCCCAAAAGTCAAAGTAAGTGGACATGTCCATGTGTCACTTTCTGTGTGTGACAGTGGTTATCAGGATTTTTTCCATGTCCAAATAATTTTGACTGAAGTCATTGAAGATCCCAGGATTAACTTTTCCTTTCATACCTGCAAAGAAGGTAACGTTCCATATCAGTATCATTCATCAAGTCAGTGATTTCATGAAAGTAAAATGGTGGGCATGAATCTTATTACCACACTGGTTCCCTTGAGCTTCTGTGGTGAAATAAAAGGGCATCAAACCATTTATGAATAATTGCTGTGGTCTTTGAGGTCCCTCTGTTCTACTCATATAAATGGAGCATCAGCAGAAATTATCATCAGGTAAGTTAACTCTAAGGGTCAGATCCTCAGCAGACGTGAATCACTATCACTCTAATAAAAAAAAAAAAAGTCCCCATTAATACTACTTTGAGGTTTGGCTTTAAGAAACATTTATCTTACTGTGTTCATCTGAATTTTTTAGGAACATGCGCTTAAAAATTAAATTGCATCTGAGAGTCAGGAACAAGGATCATCTTTACATGAACAATTAGAGATGACAAAACTATAGCAAACAAACATTCAGGGCTCATGAATACTCAAATAATTTACCTTAAAGAACATGCAAAAGGGTGTTTCACTGGAATAGGATGTTGTCTGGTGATAACATCAAAGCTAACACAATATCATGGCTGTAACCATTCAAAAAAACTCTATCTACAGTTAAAAAGATAAATGAGGCACATGAGAAAGGTAATCCAAAACCTAAAATTAAATAGTTTGCAGTCTCCAGTTAAATTTAATGAGTTGCAAAACAATCTAAGAAAATAAGGCATCCATTTCATGACTATTGTATAGACAGCTATCGGTGCTTGTTAAGATTATTAAGATCACACTTCAGATGCTCACATCTCCCCAGTTTTCAACTCTTCCAAGAGTTATAGCTCTGGCACTTCTCTGTAGTACAAAAATACAGCACAGCTTCTCGCAATTTCCTGAGACACTGCACCTGCAATATATTCATGCTAATTGCTCCAAACTCATGCATATAGATGACAAAAGAACCTGAACGGCAATTCAGCTTTTTCCTGCAAAGGAAACATAATTGTTTTATAATATGCTGTAAGTTTTAAACCTGCAGGTTAAGTATTCATTTAATTATTTAGGAAGAGATTGCACTTCTACTCCTCTCTCTGTACAAGAGGCAGCCTGCCTCTTCACCATGCCAGGAGAAGGGAGGAGGAAGAGCTCAGATTTGGGATTTTTCTTCCTCTCTTTGCATCTCACACATTATTACAAATGCAGTATTGCTTCTACTGCCTCTGCTCATCCACTTACCACTGATATTTTCAGAAACAAACTATTTGAGCCAAATATATTGATGAGCAAATAGAGAAAGAGGAGAGGAAACAGGGTCTCCTGTGTTTCCTACACAGGCTACTGGATTCAACACAGCTATTACAAATCGCATACGTCAGATCTTGTACTAATTAAGGGATTTTATTTCAGACCCTATCAGCAGACTGGTAGGAAAAAGAATGGTTGTGCAACAGTGTCAAAAGTATTTTCAGTTTCTGATGAGAAAACTGACTTTAACAGCAGACCTGGTAAGATACATCAGTAGCTACCAAATATCTTCTTTGGCTCAAAACATTGAAGCCTGTGTTTTTTAAAATGGACAAATCAATGAAAAGGCTTACCTCTGGGTTTGTGTGCATGTTTGATCCAGTAGTTTTAATACATTGTCGTAGCAGGTACTACATTAAAAAATCATCAAATGCTATGAACCATAGTTTAAATTTTCAAAAGACTTCGCATAATTCAAGGGTCCACTTCCCATTTGCACTTCCTAGTTAGTAATGAGACTTTACAGAATTAAGCAGTGCGACACCTCACTCATAGTGCTGATCCTACCTCACAAAAAATTTTCCACAGATAGGCACCTAAGTGCAGGGTCAACAGAAAGCTGCTGAGCAGAACATACACCAAACTAGCAAGAGATAAATTTCAGCCTAAAGGGACAGTGTTTATACATGTCCAGAGAGACACAGTCTCTATACAGAGCCATTAAGCTCCTAAATAACCTCAGCCACTCGTATGATATAAAACATCTAATTTACATTTGTAAAGAGTAATAGTGGCAGGCCAGGAGAAGTGAGAGCTTTGGAGTTGTCACCCTGTGAGGGTGTGGGGGACAGGGTCCAACTGCTCCTCCTGCTCAAACCATAGCCTGAGCTTGAGTTCAAACCAGCACCCCAAGACAGAATCTCAACATCCAGCTTTCCATAAATTGGGAAAATTATCTCAGTCATCAAGATTTGCTCCTTCTTGTAGAAATAATTCAATATGCAGAGAACTAAGGTCAGAGAAAGTGCCTTTAACCCCAGCAATTAGGAAACATATCCAAGATGGGGGTTCAATTCCACATCTGATAAATATCACTGCTCCAGAGCAGGGATCTGAACCTGGGTCTTCTACCTTTGTCTCACAGCTACCATTTACTTTGAGCATATTTTGATCATGCTGTAGGTCTGTAGCAAACACAGTCCTATTTTGAAGGCTTCAAGGTTTTAGGCTATAGAAATCCTTGAGGTGGATCTCAATATTTAGGTGAGTTTGGACAGCAAAATCTTGAGCATATGCAAAACTTAACATGCTAAACTAATAGTCAGGAGGTAAGTGACAGCTAAGGAGTAATTATGCCAATGGTACATGAATGCTGGGACAAGGTGATGCCTATATTGTGCAGCAGATTATGGTGACAGAAAAGCTCTGAGCTGACTTTCACAGTACATCCACAGAGTTCAGCACAGCACCATGCAGAGACAGTCACACGGGTCTCAAAGGCAGCCTAGCCTTTTTGGTATGGCAGAACATGCATTATTAAATTCAATCCCTGTTTCTCAGCAGAGCTAATTAGTTCAGGTGCAGCTCAACGCTGCTATAATTATACTCCATCTGCTTCCAGAGCTAGCTAGTTTGGGTGCTGAGAGCTAGGAAATTTCTCTGCAGTAACCCCTCACGGGAGGGGGCACGATACTATTATGTCCTTAGGCGTGAAAAGAGATGGATTGACGCTTTGGTCTCTTTGATGATGCGAGCCTTAGCAGCCTAAATCCTGTGGAGTTAAATCCTCTCAAGGGACAGATTTTTTAAGATGTTTAAATAGCTAAAGCCCCAGGTATGGCCCCAGTGAGGCTTTTGAAAAATGCCTCATAAGCACTAAGTGTTTGTTGGGTGGTAAATGACTGTGCAGCCGCGCAGCAGTGAGATCCCCATGTCAGACATTCGACTGAGGTAGTCTGTTGCAGGCAGCAGCCTACAGGGCCCTGGCTCTTACCAAAACTTTGATGTGGTCAGATTGTCTCTGCTGGTTTGCAATCCAGCATGTAAGTGTTAAAACTCATTTGGCTACACAGAAAATATCAAGCCTGTCTGCTTCTCAAGAAAGAGACAGTGACAACTCAGATGAATGCTAATCTAGCATTCAGTATTCACTCACTTTAAAATGAAGCCTTGATCCAAAGACTACTGCAGTGAATGGAGTACCTCTCCTCCATGTCAATTCATATTGGATCAGGTCCTGAATTTGTGGCATGGAGCAATTAGTATGAAATAGATTAGGCAACAGCTTCCTTTATTCAGTTGTACAAGTTTTTTCAAGACAAACTGGTTGCCCACATTTGTTTTGCACAGGCAGCTAAATCATCAATACCAACAAGACTGGCATTAATCAACAGAATTAATTCCTTGCTCTCATAGGTATTTTGCTTCATATCCCTTTACAAAGGCTGTCAGGGACTGTCTGTAGCTTCCAGTACAATACAGCAGTGCCACAGTGCATTTTTCCAGACACTGGAGTCATCCATATACATTTGACCTGCAAGCTTTTCAGCAGCACACTCAAATGAGAACATTTTCAGTGACCACATGACCACCACAACAAGTTCTCACTCCATCTGCTTTGTTTAACCACACATCACCTCACTTTGGTAGCATTTATATGTACTTGTGGGTGAGTACGTGCATATGTGTCCAGAGACAGTGTGCTCAGCTTCCATGTGCACTGTGCAGGTGTGAATGACACCTGTATTTAACAGGATGGAGTCTGTGTGAGCATCTGTGTCACTGTCATTAATGCTTTGACTCCCCACACTGCTGCCAATGCTAGCTCTTTCAGTACTGCGA
This sequence comes from Neopelma chrysocephalum, assembly GCF_003984885.1. NCBI lineage: Eukaryota > Metazoa > Chordata > Aves > Passeriformes > Pipridae > Neopelma > Neopelma chrysocephalum. Next base: position 5,023,078 of record NW_020897692.1, read on the forward strand.
CGCCTCTGCTTGCTTTCTGCTTTCTAGGGGCACTGACTAAGGCTACTGACACTGTTAGATATTGACTGAAACTCAATCAGTTGCTACTTATTTAACCAATATGCAGACATTACTTTGTGAAATGATTTTGGAAAGTGACAAAGGCAGCTGCCCCTCATCACCCACTCTTCAGAGAAGAGCTCTGCATTTCTGCTCTGGCTCAGCCATGGCTGTCTCACTGCCAAGCTACTCTTTCAGGGTGCAGACAGCCTCTGATGTCTCTTCAGACAGGAAATAATTACTTGTTATGTAAAGGTTGCTGCCTACTACTCGTGTATATTCAGCGTATTCAGTCTCACTAACCTATCTGTCACACTGCACTGCAGCTTTGCACCATGTGAGTGGTATACCATGAGAGATGGCACCCAAAATGCCTATCTGAGACCAGCCGTGTGCCCCAGCTTACCAGCCATCCCCACTATTACCCTTCATCATCCCACAGCCCCCAGCTCAGATATCCTGAGGAGCTTCGGCTCTCTTAGGTACGCCCCATCAATGGCAGCAGGCTGCCACGCGGCAAATCAAAGGCAGTAATTAGTGACTGAGAGGTGGTAAGGAGCTGGTATAAGGGTTTTTTTCCAATTTCTGTGCAAGGCTAGAAGTTTAACTCAAAGCATCCCCTGCAGTGGTTTAGGTTGTTAGTGCCTGACTTTGTACTGAAAAGAGGGTGGACTCGCAGGCAGTCACAGCAGAAAGGCATTTTGAGAAGCTGTCTCCACACAGTTACCTCATCTAGTCTGAGAAGAGTGTGTGACTAAAGCCTGTGCAGTGTACATTCAAGCAGGTAAGTTAAAACCACTGGCAATTAAAAATAACCTCCCTGGTTTTGCAGTGGGACAGTGGATGAGATGCCACACCAATGAAGGGGCTCAGCGGTGAACCAGAAGCTTACAGCTGAAAGTCAGGACATGACTATGGAATGAGCTGGACACAAAGGGATCAGGGAGTTCTCAGGCCTGAAGCTCAGCATTTAGGTGCGGGCCAAAATAACTCGTTTAGACATGACCATAGGTCATTCAGGAAGTTTCGTGAGCCTCACAGACTTCAGCTAGCCTACATGACTGAAGGGCCAAAGGCAAATGCAGCTGATGCAAAAGAATTTCTCCAGAACTCACAATTAATTTTTTCTTTGATTTTTTCTCTTGGTTCTTCCTTTTCTTCTTTACAATTTTGTAACCTTCTCTCCGTGCAAAGAGAAGGTTGCCATTCCAGTGTCGGCTCTAGCTCTAAATTTCAAATTTTCAGTCCATTTTTGTTTTCCATTTCTCATTAATACATTACAGATGACTTATTTTATTAATTGCCATCTATTTTTCTAGTTAATTTAATTTTCTGGGAAATAAATACTTTCCTGACCTGTTCCAGTCTTGTTCTAATGCTTAGCCAAATATCTTAAGGCAGTGAAGGAAAAAACAAACAGCTGAACATCTGCTGAAAAGGTTGCAAGGGTGAATAATCTCTAATAGCTTCTAATGAGCTTCCAGAAATATATTGCATAAGGAGCAACGCACAGATACGAGTTCTTAAACCATTACTTATAAGACTATCCTGCTCAGTTACTCCATTCTGTTACAGACAGGAGGAAATTCAGATGCAGAATATGTTATCAGATACTTTTAAAATGCATCCTACAATGACATCTCTCTCTTCAAGCAACCATTAACTGAGCTCAACACATACCCTGCTTTTATGCTTTACTGGTGCAGTTTACATCAAGAAGACTGCAAGGAGTCCCTTATTATAGCTGAAATTCTCCATCATTTTGGTGCACTGCTTGTCTGTCTCATAGCTCCACAGAGGAAAACTGAGCAAGCAAATGTAGGAGCTTACCTATGACCTGCAGCCAAAAGTTCCTTTGGTGATGCAGCTCAGCCCTGCCCTGCCCGTGGAAGTGAGGATTAGGACGGCAGGCTCAGAGGTCAAGGAGGGCATCTGGTAGCTGTACCGGTGTAAAAAGAGGCATTGTTACTATTCCCCAACTCATTGGCCAGAGCACTAACAGGGCAATTGCTGAAGAGTAATCTCTTCTCTTTGCCTTGGACTTCAATTTCTCCTCTTTGGGGTTGCCCTCAGTTCAGCCACATATATCTGCCTACCATGCTCAGGCAGAGCATATAAGTAAATGCAATACAAGGAAAGTCAATAAAGTTTCACTCACTTACAATAGAAGTGAATTTAGCCACCAATCGATAATGAACAGCAAAATGTTCCCTTCATGCCTGTTCTTGCAGCTGTCCTTCATCTGAAGAGTTCAACCCCACTTAGAGAATCAATGTATCAATAGAAAGTAAACTGTGTTTTCAATAAAACTGAATATGTGAGCAGATTCAGCATTGTATGATTATTAATTTCCAAAGTTAGCCACAAGCTTTTAACAGTTTCCATTAAATCTCCAAATGAAATTGAAGCACTTGGAAAATCATCAAAAAATTCTGTATTAAAATACTCTCCTCCACCCCTCTACGTGTGCAGAAGCAACTTGGCATATTCCTAGGGCAAGCAAGGATACACTGTTGACTGAAAGCAATGATAATTCACTGCCTCTTATTTCTGGGATAGCCCTGAGCTTATTCTGCCACCTTGTGTGATCGATATATAACACAGCACAGTCTCATTTTCAGGTCCATATTTCTTATTCCACTCCATAAGGTCTCACATCTTATTTAGTACTCCTCAAAGTTGGGAGTTTGTTAAACTCTGTGCAGACAACAACTCATCTCTGATTTTCTAATATGGATTGTCAGGATGAACCAAATTTAATATTTTGTTCATACTCCACCTCCCCAAAAGCCACTTAGTTTTATTAGAGCAGTGAACACTTCTTACTAACTATATAAAAGAATGCACATTTCTGTTAGCTCATTGTTAGATTGTGGTTCTGTTGAACTTCATTAAAATTATTTGCTAAATAATGTCTGGGAATTGTTTTAGCCCATATTATCCATTCAAAGCAATTTGTTGAAAAAAAAAAAAACAGTTTTCAAAAAAAGACTTGAGCTGTGTGTGTGACTAGCAACTCCTTCTCTTATGGCCTATTTTACCATTATAGAAATAGTTTCTTTACACTTACCCTGACTGGAAAACTGTGAATGTTAGAAAAACATTTGGCGTTCAATGTAAAATGTCTGTTGAAAACAAACACAAAGGTAATCTTTCAGAAAGTTTCTCCACTGTTTTCTCAATGTTTCTAATTTCTGTCGCTGTATTCAGTCATGATAATATGAAAAATTAAAATATGTAAAATAGAAAAAAGCAAAAGCCTTTAATGAAAACCCCATTTAGAGCCTGTTGGATAAAAATGTTTGATGTTTTTACTAGCTGGATGAATTAGCTATCTTATTCTGGAAAAAGGCAAAGCATACCTCAAGTTCATCTACAAAAACTGTCTGAAGCTTTAGGTCAGGCTCTGCAAGGGATTCTCACGCCTAGAAATGACTGGCAGTACAATGCAAAAATCAATAAAGCCACATGAAGCTGCTACCTATGGATGTCATCTCCCTTCGGAGTACCAGCAAATGCCAATGTACATCAAAGGTACTGAAACACTTAAATGTGACACCAGCCCTGTCCAGCAAGGCTGCCAGTATAGAAAGGAACTTCACCTTGTTCACAGGAAGGCTCTCAGCACATCCAGGTTTTAAATACCTGTGAGCTTGCGTCCACCGTTAAGCAGAGGTGACAGAAGGTAGGAAGCAGAATATCAAAAGCTCCTTCTAAATCCTGCAAATGCAGATGTTGACATCTTTTATTGCCTTATGCTCTACATATATGGAACTACATTTTTTATCAAAATGAACTACGACTCAGACTTAATTAACCAGAACTGTGGTACCTACAAGATTGATGCTAAAAGTGTAGTGAATGCAGTCAAAGCAAAATTCATTCCTGTAGTCTAGTTTTAATGTCTTTTACACAGGGAAATAATTATAGCTAAAAGCTGATGTTTTCACTTCATACTTTTGGAATACAATTCATCTTACAGTATCTTGTCATGGACTTAAATTGTGGCTCTGGTTAGAAAACTGTTTATGTTAAGATCATACCATTTTACTCACCATATATTCTGCAAGTCATCAAATCACAGGGCTGATCTCCAGTTCTTCCATGAGGAGAAATAATTGAGGCAGAAAGATTCACAATGATTTTCATGAGAACCAAGCACAATATGTCTGCAAGATATGACTCAAAAAAATATGCAATTTGCATGTCAGAGACAACTTTAAAAAATTTGGAATTTGGAAAATAATTTCAGGCCACACAAACACATCACCCCACAATTAAAAATGAAAGTAATTTCAGAAAAACCTGTTTCTTCAATTACCCTGTACAAATTTTTACCTTTCTTTCAGAAGTTTTTTATAAAAGGATTAATAAATATATATATTTAAGAACAAAACTGAAAATTTTGCCTCCAACCATATGTTTCTTGTTGACCTAGAGAGGAAAATCATATTAAAATATTTTTTCCAATCACATACTGATTAAAAAATACAACCTTCAAAATATGTTACGCACAGTTTTAATTTCAAAAGGCTTTGTCTCGAGTTTCAAAAGCACAGAGCAACCCTACAATGTGCATAATTAGCCTAGTATAAGGGAGCATACAGTAAAGGGACCTGGAAAGTTTGAATCCCTTTACAGGCTCTTGCAGAGCCCTTGGCAAGTCATTTCATTCCCTTATATCTCTATTTCCCTATCTATTAAGTCAGGGCAATAATACCTACCTTCCCTGAAGAGGTGACAGTAATTAAGTCAATGTTTAGCATAGCACTTTCAAGATGCAAATCTCTGCATTAAAGTTCTAAGTACTATTATTATTATCATCATTATCACTGATTATCATTAAGCTAAAGCTACTGTTTAATTCTGTATGTTCTCATTCTGAGAGATCCATTCAACTACCATTGTAAGCTAATTATACCGTCTACTCTTAAGTATAGGAGTACAAAAGCATACCTTCTGCTGCATTTGCAGTCTGTTCCCTCTTTCAAATACTCTTTGTGTGAAGGAAAATATATTCTTAACTAATGCCTTAAGGAAGTTTACATGGTATTGCCAAATTAGCTCATTGCAATTAGTATCTCAGGTTTCTCTGCAATCCCAGGAAAACAGCAGTAGCCACAAATGCAGTTAATGATGACTTTGTAAAACAGAACTGGAAGTTAATAGTGAAAGGGCTATCAAAGAGCAAAAGTCTGCTTTTCAAATGACCTTTAAATCCGCTGCGGCTCCTGCAGAGGATAAGAGGTAACATGAGTGACAAAAAAGGCTTTTCCAGCTCACCAGATTTCACCAGGTCAAAGAAGGAAGCATTTGTATTGAATAAATAAACAGATAATTCATCTCCCAGCTGTTTTGGCATCTTTCCCGATATGAGCACAGGTAGGAAGCAGGTCTGTGAAGCCGGACGAATTTCAGAGACCTGTAAAACAGTCAGAGAGCCAGAGAACTGAGCCCAAGTCACTTGTTATGCAGAAGAGAAAGGAACAGAAATTTGCCTACAGGGCTTCAGATGCAGTGTGTATCTGTGAACACTATTAAAATGCCAATGTCAATTTAAAACTAAAAATCAGCCTGACTCAGTTTCTTCTGGTTTTGCTCACAAGAACGTGCAGCTGGGTGATGCTACCCTGCCACCCTCCCTGCTGACTGTTGCAGTCAGCTGTGAAGCTCAACTTGTATGAGCTTCCAGATGTCTGGGCACAGATATGGCTAACACTTGTACCTCAAACCCTATCTGCAACAAAAATAGATACACACACATAGACACCCAGTAAAGAGGTGGTGTGTCACATCTTGGCATGAAGCCATGGAGAAAGCTGCTCTTCTCCTTGTGTTTGTTTATGTTATGACAACACATTAGTCTAAATAAATAGGTAATTTTTAATGGATATTGAAATTTTACAGCCTTGAAAGAACCTCTTTGACATGAGACATTTTGTAACAACACAATATTTTGAATCTCCATAATCTTTCTGTCTAAGGTTAACAACCCAAAAAGTTTCTGAAGTCAAATAATTAAAAATGCATGAAAATACTGAAAGACAAAGTAAATGTTACTTTTTATAGGGAAGGAAACTGAAACTTAGATACTAAAATCTGCATCCAATCTTACACAGTTGGATGAGACACATAACAGCTCATATTCTCAGTGCTGGTGTATTACAGATCCACCAATCATTTGAGGAACACTGTGGCTCCAGCCTCCTCTATGTGCCAGGGAATCTCTGTGCTGCAGGAGAGGCTTTCTGCTGTTCTCCTGGTCTCACCCATGCCAGAGGGAAGTCAAATGTGACTGCAATGCTCATCAGGATCCCAAATGCCAGGCAGGCACTTCCAAGTTAATAATTAAGCACAGTCTGAGTGTCTGCCCTCCGTAACATGGGGACTGGAGGGAAGGCTTTCCTCTCTCAAAGACGCTTTTCTGTCATTTAATGTGACACAATACTCACCACCCCCTCACCCCAGTTTTCCTTATGGGAGGATGCTCAAAAGATAGTTTCTCAACTCTCAGGAGCAAAAGAGGTTAATGAAGATTTTTCAATGGAAAAGAAGAGGTAAATTACTTCTCCAATGTAAAGAAGGGGTTGAGAAATGAATGAACAGTATTAAACTACATTAATATCTAAGATAATGTGAGAAAAGTCATAAAACACACATGTACGTAGACAGTTGTCCATCTGCTTTTTGCCTTTCTTCGGGTCTTGTAGAAAGGTATACTGAGGTGGGGTGGAACTGGCAGTTGTCATAAATAACTTTTTATAATTACAAGAAAAAGAAAAAAAAATAGACTGCAAGAAGGGAATTCTTCATATAAATGGCACCTGCATGGCCATCCAGTGCTATTAGTCACTATAACTTAAGAGGAAAATGTTTACTGGTAAGCCAGTGTGACTCCTTGCTAAACTTCTATGCAAGGTATTTCTTCTTCTTCTTGTCAAAACAGATTTCCAGAAACAGCCTAATTTTCCCTATAGAAGAAATCCAAGAAACAACTTAGAAACATTATTTCTGTCAGGTGGCTATCAAATTCCTTTGCTTCTTTGTCTGGTATTCTTAAAGTATGTTTAAGCATTACCGCACAACCTTAAAAGACAAAAAAAGGCAGGTAGGATCAGGCTGTTCAATAATATCTCAGATGGTTCCCATTCTTTAAAACTGAGACAACTGAATTTTGCCAGCTAGAAAATTGTACAATGCAGTCAACATACTGACAAGTTGCAAAATATAATTTATTATACATGTCTTATCACATAATAGCATAAAAATATTTATCACTGTATGTAAAAATGACGTTCACTTCCCAGACAAAACACAACTATAATTCCTTATTTTATTTCTTCCTAGGTTCTCTTTTAATTACCATTTCAATAGGCTCAGAAATGGCTGGAATTCCAAATCTAACCTCTGCCAAATCTTCAAAACCCTTGGACATTTGTATCTCTCCCATTCTGTTACTCAAAGCTTCAAATTGATAGTTCTGGAAATTAAATTGACCAATTTATTCATCACTGTAGCAGGGCTTAAACCTTAGCAACATGATTGCCATCATGTCATTGCTGTCAATGACCTGAGTCTTGAGTTTCAGAGATTGCCCCGGTAACACTCGATAATAAGTGGCAAAACATTATCACTTCTTTTGGTACTCATTATAAAAACATTAATTGGGGTGAAAGGTAATCCACTTCATATGCTAAATCATGGATCTTCTCTAAGGGTGGACAAGGGGCATTGCAAGAATAAATATGTCATTGTGATATGTTGCCACAAAATTTCCTTAAAGTTTGAATGAATGGACTACCAGAGGGTGTCACAACAAGGAAAAACATTCTTTTGATTTAAATTATCCAAGTCTAGTCTGAGAGGTCACCATCAAAATGAGAACACAACACAGAAAAGGGATGAGCTCCAAAGTAATGTCAGTACAATTTATGCAACCCATTTTTTCCACTATCCTGTTTTGAATAGTTTTATTCTATTTATTTTAGGGAATCACTCCATGGGTCACACACAGAAAATTCACAGTTCCTTTACCACTACTTTCCTATTGTCTCTTCCTTTCAAGTACTGTTCCACTGGGGGAGGGGGGGGAAGAAAAAAAAACACCACCAATTTTCTGCAGTTTGACTCCTGTGGCAGAAAAGCATTAAACTCACAGCCAGGCAGCTGTTTTCCACCTTCTCAAGTGCTGTCACTCTACCTCTTTAAGCTCTGTTTTATCAGTTGCATAGAAATTTTTTTGTTCATTTCAAAGAGCACATTAAATTCTCATTAACAGACAGGGGAATTAGGCATGCACAGTTAGAAAATGAATAAAAAAAATACTGCACTAAGTAAAGAAACAGGATTCCCCTGACAAACGTGTATTCACAAAGAAATATCACTGCAGGTAACAAATAAACTCCCTTGACTAAGTCAGATATCGTTTCCAAGGTTTTCTCAAAGCGAGAGCTCTCTTGGAGATATTTCAGCAGGAAAAAATAGGTTCTGCTCAGCCTGGGTTTATCTCAAAATTTTGGACTTTCATGTTCATGGAACAATAATGTTTGAAAAAAACAAAAATTTAAATTAAATCCCAGGCCTTGTAAGGAGGTATCTCAGGGGCCAGCTACTGGCAGGGCTGGAGAGAATGCTGCTGCCAAATGGAAAATGTGAGCTGGCAAGTGGACATGAAATCTTAGATTTTGAACTTGGCACATCTGAAAAGTCTTGGCAGTTGGTTACAGTCCCTGGAATGCAAAGCTTGAGAACAAGTTTTTCACCATAAGAGCATAGAAAGCACCTTTAGTATGTATAAAGCAAACTTCCATCCACCCTTCTTATAAACAGCCCTGGTGTGTTTTGCACAGTATGAAGTAGCATTTAGAAATGCATTGATTTTGCCTAGATATCCTATCTTCATTTGTCTTGCTTTGCCTCGTATGGGCCCCAATGACTTTTTGACCCTCCAATAAATTTTAGCATCATTCAGAAGGTCAAACAGTCAGAAAAGTAAAAATGGATTAAAAAAAGAAAGAGCTACAGTGGATGGAGAGTTATAATCATAAGCTTTATTAGACATTTCAGATGCTGCAGACTTTAATGGCAGCAAGCTTTTAAAAGTTCAGCCTCTGCTTTTACTGCTATAAGGGGATACTGCTATTTTTGCCATCTGATTTTTAATATCACTAAGCTGAAGGGTTACCAAAGTCTTTCTGAAAGTTATATGAACTATTTAAATGATTTTAAATTAATTTTAAAATACTATTTTAAAAATTGAAAATATTATAAAACCAGTTTCATAGTATTTCCCTGCACTCTTGATGACAAAAAAGAGTCACAATATTACTTGCCTCTCTCTGGTCATCTTAGCCAGAATCTTCTCTGCATTTTCTGGTTTTCTCTTTTTTCCTTTTTTTTTCCTCTTTTACAGGGCAGAGAGGAAACAGATAGTACTGGCAAATCACAGCTTTGAAATTAAATAAAGATGTGGTTGCAGTCTATTTAATATCAACATATTCTCACTATTAATATTGTTACTATCATCTTTACCAGCTTTATGACTGAAGTCTAAGCACCTAACAGACACAACTGCTTTCATAAGTCACATTCCTCCTGTAATATGCTCACATGCGGTGAGCAAGTAATTTATCCTGTTAATATCTTGTTCAGCTATTGAGAAGCTTGAGTTTGAAACTGCTGAAAAGAAGCCCAAGACATAAGGTGCAAAGGAATTTTAAAAATTTTTCTATAGCCAAGCCAACCCACCTTGGACCCTGCATGTGCAGAAAGTCTCCAGCCCATGAATCATCTACATGCTATGTTGCGGTCCACCGTGCAAGCTGTAGAGAAACACATGCCAAAATCTGATCACCAAAGCCTCAGACAGCTTAGTCGATATAAATTATCTCTTAGGATAAATTATTCTGTCTTGATTTGCAAATTTGACACTCTCTCCATTTGTAAGTTGTTTCCTTCATCCTTTGCATGTGTTAGCATAGTACTGGAATACATTTAAAATCACAAGAGATCCATTCCCATTAGTCTGGAAGGTTATTTTATGTATTTCTTTGTTTCTAAATATTCTTTTGCACAGTTTTTTTTCCCCTTGTATATCCTGAAAAAGGAAGAGAAAATGGTATAGACACTGTATAAGGTTTCAGCCTTTCTTTCTTTTTTATTCGTACCTTTACAAGATCACAATGTTACCAATTATTCTTTTTCTCATTCACTTGAAATTTTTTTAAACTTCTCTTTGGATTTACTAGATAAAACATACCTTCCAATCAAAACTGTATATTGTCAGTGTATTTTTGAGCTGAAAACATGAGATATATAGCTTTTAATAAGAGAAAAAATAAATTTCATTTCACATTCCTAGTTCAGCAAACCAGAGAAGGCCTGTTCTGATGCGTGGTTGAAGTGTACTGACAAAACTGCGCTGAGAGCGATAGCTGGGATAGCTCCTCGAAGTCTGCCTCTGCAGTGCAGAGAGGAGGACACGGCAAGCTTCTCACTCAAGTCTCCCAGGGATTCACAGGTGATTTAGGATTCAAATCTTTTTCTCTGTCTTTCTCCTGAGGATTTGCTTTCATGAGAGAAATCTCCTGCTGGTGCAGAACTGCACTGGAACTCACACCATACCTCTACTGGCTACTGGGCTGAGGGGGGATGCTCTCCAAGATAAACTGATGTCTCCAAGGAGGATTTCACTCACTGGCTCACAGGCACTAATTTAAAGGAGTGCCTAGCTACAGTATGATATATCAAAGCAAAGACTATTGAGAAAATAAGGGGCTTTTAAAAGAAGACATATTCCAGAAATTATCTATATTACAACCTGCTCCAGGTCCCATTAGACTTGACAGATGATTAACCAGGCTGCAGGTAAATGGCAGAGTTGGCCAGAGCCATTGGACTTTGGGATTTGTTGAAGTTCTGAGTGCATTTCCATGAGAAAAAAAAAAGCACAACTGTTTTATTTTCATTTATTTATCAAGCAATACCTTGCCACCATAATACCAAAAGGAATTATAATTGCAAGACTAATGAATGTCAGGGATAAACAGCCTCTCTATTTGCTATTTAGCCAAATGGTTCCTAAAAAAGGTACGCCCTTCTGAGCTTCCCTGAAAGCCAACACCACAAAAAGGGAGACAGCAAAGTGAGCACAAAAAATAAATGCACAGGTCAGTGTTCAATTACCCAGTTAGTCAGACAGGGTGGAGACAATATGACTTGGGGAAAAAAAAACACAAGTACCGCAAGACAACTTACTGATACAAAAACAGATAAAGGTACCCGTAGAAGATAACCTGGCATTATCACATTCTATTCTTTAAAATACCTGAACGCCCTTAAAATCTAAAACACCCTGAAGCCAGCATTTGGAAATGGAAGAGTCTGACAAAGAATTGAGTTGCTCCATGCTCCCGCATATATAGGATCTTGTACATGACCAACATGAAAGTCAGATGTCGCAACAGACCTTTGATGGTGCCTCTGCTCTCCAGTACAGGCATGTCCATGCACAAAGGTAGTTGCATTTGACAGACAGTTGTTCTGGACTTGCATGCATAACTTCAGATGCAGAAGCCATAAAACTTCGTAAACCACTTCACAAGTTCACACAGCAGAAGCTATTTGGTGGATTTGGCCATTGTTTAAGCTTCTCTAAAAACAGATGGGAACATGATGTCTTCTCACAAGTTCATTCCCACATTATTGCCACAGATGGTGCTCTCACATCTTTGAAGAATAGGTCTTCTTTCTTACATAAGCAATAAGAGGATACAAAATGTTTCACATTACTGCTGATATAACCGATCTCAAGCAGTTACTGCTGAGACATTGCTGAGACATATAATTTTTTGCTCTCTGCCCCTCCCAGAACATATTCTGGTTCTCCATTTAATGCTCTTCCACTCAAAACCAACAACAGGAAGGGACATACACTGATATATGAAGTCAGCTATTTATCTATATTTTCTTTTCAAGAAGTTCATATGCCCTTACTGAGTGATTCTATGAATGTCACTGTATTAATGTAGTTCATTGAAAATGAAGAAGGAATCTTCTTTTTTCAGATGATTTAGTAAAATATTGCTCTGTTCCCTGTGGGAGTTTTTTGTCTTTTCTTTTTTCCCCCCACTAAGCACAAGTAACTGGATAAGCATATTTCAGCCTCCTGAGGGCTCATTTCCCAAATGGATGTAAATAATGAATCAAGCACCAATGGCAGACAACTTGGTTCTCAAAACAGACCTCTATATTTCAGCATCCAAAATGTCATACAGTGTTTGCACTGTTGTTGCTGTGCCTTTGCACCTCTTAAACAATCACTTCACTGTTATTTTTTGCTCATAAATATTGTAGGAAAAATCAGCTCCTCTTAGCACAAAAAAGAATTTGAAAACAATCAAAGAGGAAAAACTCCTTCCTCCTCATTATTTACACCCACCATCAATTAATTTGCTAAGGAAGTATACTCATAAGTAAGCTCTAAAAATTAAACTATCATATTATCACAATAAATAAATCAAAAATTCATACAATCAGTCAGTTCTGACTGTTGATCACCATCTGGAAAACTTGAAGTCCAGCCCAAACAAAGGCCTCCAGCCTCTAGGTGAAGTGCAGCCTATTAGTTATCATCTATGCTTTCCACATCCAGCTGCTGCTGGAGCATGTTGACTGTATTTTTAACACACAGTACTTTTCCTCAGTCTCCTCACAGCCCTCCCATGGGCCCCAGCGGGTGCTTGCATGCCACTAATATAGTATTGTTTTGGTGCTTACTTCTTCAGGTCAAAATGTCTGAAGTGATCAGAGGGCTGCATTATGGTTTGCCAGAAGAGAGGTTTTATAGTACGGTGCATACACTACACACGTCAAAGTGCGTAATGAGGGAGAACAGAGGCATCTGAGCACAATAGACCTTCTGGTCTATGGTACTGGAAGTCTGCATAGAGCAGAGAAATCCAAAGGTTTTTTAGTCTTACCCATGTTGCCCACAAGGCAAAATATTCTTAAACCCCCAGGTGAATATGGCCACAAACAATTGGTTTGCTTCAGAGAGTACCCTGAGTGGAAATGTCAGTGAACGACCAGGAAAGCCAGGCCCTGGAGCATCCTGGGGAGTTAAGTGATTTTTAGTCTTCTGGGAACTTTGAAATCAAGTGAGGGAGAAGATATTTTAGAAGATTATATTTATTTGGGCTTTGTAACTCATGAGAGTTTCATTACTGGAAAAAATTATATTATAATCCACAATAAAGATGCTTATAATTACCTGGGTGCATCACCTTTTATAAGTTCTATTGTAAAGAGAATAAATAAAAGAAATAAAATAATCTCGAACTGCATAAACTTCTATTGCTTGAGATATTAGACATTTAATTACATAATTTTAGTTGGTTTCTTCAAGTCTTTCCTTTCTTGCCTTTCCTAATTCAGAAAGAGGGATATTTTGATTGAATTTCTTTGTAGATATGGTCCTTTGTTGGTTTTCATGGCTGGTGCCAACTTTCCTTAGGGCCCGATCAAATTCCTACTGAAATTAAAGACCCTCAGTAACATCAGTAGTGTGAATTGAGAGCATATAAGTGTTGAACCTAAAATTTAACTCCAGAGTAAAGAAGTAACTCCACTGTGCATATACCTGTGAAGACAGAATTTTCTCCAAATCTCTGAAAACCAAAGATGTATGTCAGATACTCAAATAATATAATTAAAATGATACAGTAAGTGAATATATATTTGTAAAAATTGATTCTACTGTTGCTAAATAGATAGAAAATTCAATAGATACATTGAATTCCCATGGCTTAAAGGATGTTTTGTACTTCAGATCAAAGATCAATAGAAAAATCTGATTGTATTGTAGCCAAGATTAAAAGAAGCATATCCACTTCAACAGGTCCCCTCTCTACCCTCATCTGTACAGAAATCTAAATGAGTTTTGTACATAAAGTTTAGCCGGAAAATGTGAAAACTTCTTCAATTCACATCTGTGCTGGCATGAAGGTCTGAGGTGACTGGAGGAACAGATAAATCTTTAGAGGCAGAAAGCTCTCCAGCAGCCGAGTACTATCTTAAGCTAAAGGGCAGTCTTGAGAAAGACTCATTACAGAATTATGTCCTTTACATTGACAGAAACTTGAGATATGTGCAAGAAGTTGGAAAAGAAAGGATTTGTAGCCAAATTAAACATGCTACTCCATGTTCTAACTGTTTGAGCATAAAAGAAGAAGAAAAAGGGTTTGTCTAGATCATAGAAATTTTAACACATGGAATCAGAGAAAGCATTCTTCATTTCTAGAGCTTCGGACATTTGTTGCTGACCCATTATTAAAATTAAATTTAACATTATGGATAAAAAAAGAGGCAGATTTTGGAAAATCAAGTTAGAGAGTGAATCATTTTAGCTGTTCACTTTTTATTTACCTTGAGACAGATAGAAGTTTCTTCACTTGAATTTTCAGAATTAGATCAGTTAGTGAAACATAAAACAGAATGTGAAATGTAAAATAATAATAGAATGCCACAAAGTTAGCAGAGAAAGCATATCCAGGTAAAGTCAGAATACACGGAGATCTCTTGTCCTATGATAAGGAATCAAGCCAAAAGATCTCGGATATATATTAATATATGTAAGTATATCCCAAGTGCAGGTTCTTTGTTCATTCCACTGCCATAGGAGAGCGTAACTTGGCTGACAGCAGGCACACATGACAGGGCATTGCAATAAGTTAAAACACTATTGTGTAATAACCTGTCCATATTCAGCATATATACTCCCAGCAACTCAGTCATCATGCTAACAAATGTAGTCTGTTTAGAATAAGACAGAGGCACTTTATTCAAATTCATCACTGTCTCTATGAGAAATGCAGCATGGCTAAACTTGCACCTGCAAATTTACTCTGATTTGCCAGAATAATTTTATCAGTACATACATCAATATGTTGGCACATATTTGGGAATGCTCTGCTGAAGAGAAACTTTGAGGCTTGCCTCTTGAGAAGACAAACAGGAGAGAAGGAACCACAGGACTGATAAAGAGCAGTATGTTAAATTCATTGAGGGGAAACTCCAGCACTGCTATCACCAGGTAGAGAATTAATTTTGTGAGAGAAACAATTTTGTGAGTGAATACTTCTTTTGTTTTGGATCTCTTTCTGGACATAATAGCTGTCTAGCATCACGCACTTCTCTTGCCAAAATCAGGTTATATCAGTCTTTATTTGAGAAAGGTGCTTAAGTGGGCTTAACATTAAGCGTAAGTTTAAGCACTGTCCTTAATCAGGGTGAAAAATACAACTATCTTCTTTTGTGCATCTTTAACAGTTTTTCACTATTCTCTTCTATTGTTGTTATCATTACTGTTATTATTACTCTTATTATTATTTTCATTATAATTGTGCAGCACTGTATCACCCAGTATCGCTGACAGTTGTGTTCCAGTGACACAAACTTTACTTAGAAAATGCCATATGCCTGTCATATTCAAAATATTTCAGGCTCAAAACATATTTAACAAACTCCAAGCAGGGATTCAACCCTTACTAGTACACTGGTTGGCTGAATTCACAGAAGACAAAAATAACCCAGCCAGACTCCAGTGCCTCGAGAGTCTTCAGTGTTTGAGCTAAACAGTTTGATCTGAAGAAATAAACAGTGGAGGAGAGAGAGAGAGAACTGGAAACTTTTCTCAGTCAGAAATATTTCCCATTATTCTAGACACCTCTAATAAAAGACTATTGCTGTATTAAATAGATTACAATCCATCTATGACATCTTTCCACATGTCATTGTCACAGTACTTAAAGCAAGAAAGTTCTTTTATCTCCATTTCATAGATGAAATGAGAAACACAGAGGGTCTAAGGGACCTCAAGTTACACTGAAAATCAGTGCTATGTCTAGGAACTGAATCTCTTCAGTCTCAGTCCAACCTTGTGGCCATGAGATGCTCTTTCGGTAGAAAGGTTATCAAATACAGTACCTACTGACCATGTCTACATTAGCAAACGAAATGAGGCATAGACTACTCCTTAGCTTCAAGGCCAGCTGACACAGCATGGTTCTGATCTGCACAGCCAAGTCCTCATACCCAAAATAGGGAACTCATATTCAAGCTGTTTGTCAAGAGCGCTAACTCTCAATCTGCGTACACTCCAGAGGTGCTTGGGAGAATACTCCTTAGCACTGGCCAAAATTCCGACAAAACCTGTGCTAACAATGTAACAGCATATATGACCGCAAACCAGAATCTGACTTTCTCAGGTTTGCCGTTTCAGACCTAGCCTTGTTTTCCAGATATCAATTGTCTGAAAGCTTTTTCTGTTGAGAACACGTAGCATTTGAAAAGGCCCTGCCAATAGAGCTGGACTGCAAGCATTTCTTTCACTTTCCAAAGACTGTGAATTATCAGCATTACCATGGTCTGCACCAAACCTTTACCCAGTTGTAATGCTTAAAAAATGAGATGCATCTTGAAGTTTCATGCCCAAGTGCAACTTCAGAAGCAAGATATTGCACTAAAACTCTATTCTGCCTGCAGCTGGAAAGTTTGAAGCCACAAAAATCAATGTCCTATTGTGCAGTGATTTCTTTTTGCATGTTTCTTTATGCACTGGAGGGAGAATATTCATTTGCTCTCTTGTTTGAAATGCGTTATTTAGTTATTATTCACTTAATAGCCCAAGACAAAGATAAGGTATGACATTAGTGTTCTAAAGTGCTATTGATTACCAGTACAAAATGAAAATATATAATTGATAAAAACATCAGGATCCTATAGGGACTTACAGTGCAAAAGCTTAAAAGGAAATGCTGATCTCTTGTAACAAATTGATCTACATGCAGCCAAGCTGAGCTGAGTCTCTAAGCAAGCTGAGAGAGACAAGACAGAGCAGCTTGTTTGTTTTTCATCTGTAGTAAGAATACAATGGCTGTAATTTGAAAAGAGCAACTGCCACATTTGTGTAAAGTTTTCTGTTTGTTCTTCAGTTCATTGCTAGTGATACAGCTCTCTGTTTTGCAAATAAACTGTCTCAGCTCAGTTCCTTACTCCAAGGACTGGTAGGGCTATAGCAAGCCTGGAAGCTGTATTCCAGTTGTGCTGGAAGAAAGTGCCATGTTTTGCTGCTGGGTATGCCCTATTACCACATGGCAAGTAAACCTCACAGGTTTAGTGTTAGTAAACCTCACAGGGAGAGATGCATGTTTATCAGTTCACCTAGAAGGATGCCTTGCTACAAATGGTGTTTCTGCAAGGAAGAGCGCTGGGGGAAAAAATCAGAAAATACCTTCCTCTCTTGTAAGGAGATAGACAACTGGTAGCCGGCAGGTGGTGCTGCTCATTGTCATGGGGACATCCACAGTCAAATTGTGACCCGCCTTTTCCCAGAAGTCCACAGTCTGCCTGAGGGGTAAAACACTCAAAACGCTAAAGGCTAGACTGAATTATCGCTCCCCTTACCACTGAGTGTCTCCCAAATGAGTAGCCCCCCCCTTTACAGTAGTCCCCCTTGCATAGGAAAAATAGGGATGCTTTTATGACCTCTCAGGCTTTTACCCACAACCAAGAGCCACAGACGAACAGGGACTTCTTTGTCTTATCAACAAGAAGTAACTGGGCAAAGGGAAAGGAAGGATAAAAGGCATCATGTGAAAGTAGTAGTTTACTCCCTCTCTAGAGTAAAGATGGCATGTGGCAGAAGGTTGTCACAGCTGATTCTTTGGTCCATTGCTAAGATGGACCTCAATATTCTTTTAATACTAAACATTCAGCCACTGAAGGAGGACATGATCTTCAAAGAGAATCCCTTCCTTCTCATTCCAGGGAAAGAAGATAAAATATAAATGCAAAAATGTGTTTTCATCACTTTCCCTTAATCTTTCTCACCAAAGAGCACACCTAGCATGTGTCATTGAATCGATAAAACACAACAAAGTGCGCAAAAGAATATATTTGTCTATATTTGTTTCCCTTTAGAAAGTAAGAACATAAGAATATTTGTGTCAGGCAAGACAAAAGGTCCATCTATCTTAGAATGCCCTTTGATGTGGTCAGTACCAAATGTGTCAAAAATATATGAGGATAAACAGGAGGCAGCAGTTCCCCACAGTCTCCTGTGGCCTGAGCCTACAGAATTTTTTGAACTCGAGGTCATTTCTTTGTGTTTCATAATCCAGAATGGATGTTTCATCCAGAAATTTTTCTATTATGTATTTTACAACCATCTAACTTTTGTCACCCATAATCCCCTTGGAAAAAGGGTCCTGCAGTTTAATTGTATGTTAGGTAAAAAACTAAGTCTACTGCAATTATACAGTGAGAAACTCTCGGTAATTGCTCCCTATTCACAACTGCATTGATTGCCATCACATCCCTGTTCAGTCCCCTCCAGTTCAGGTTGAAGAGTGTTAGTCTATTCAAACCTCTCCGTGTACAGAAACTATTTCATACCTTTGATCATTTCCATAGCCCTTCTTTGGGTTTGCTTTAGGCTTTTTGAGATGATCAGAACTAAATATTATATGAGAAAGGAACTCAACATGAATTCACACAGAAGCATAATCATATGAGATATTCTGATGCTTCCAATAGCTGGACAACCAGCATTCCAAGACCTACTTATGCTCCCAGAACAACTCCAAGATAATGGAGCAACATCACCCCTGATTCTGCAACGCAAAAATGAAAGCCCAGGGAACCAAATGTACAGATCAATAACTTACTATTCATTTCATCAGCAGTATATTTGTTTAAACAGAGGCAGTTATGCGTCTAAACACATTCGTAAATTTAAACCCGAGGGACAAATTTACTTGAGGTCAGAGAGGAAGCCTGTGTTGGATAAGGGAATTGAAAGCACGTCTCCCAGATCTCACATTAGCACCATAATCACTCACCTTCTTTCATCCTGTGTGCCCATTACTGATGTTTAACATGCCTCGTGCCCTATATTTATCTGTCATCTCTGGAATTCTGATGTATTCCTAGGTAGAAAATAACAAAACCTTCACTCTTTTAAAAGGTGAAGGCTATGTAATGAAGAGTGCCTAAACATTCCTAAAATGAAATTTGGGGTTGGGTAATGTGTAGATTATCAGCTGCCTGCATATTCATTTCAGTGCATTCCTTATTCCATTCAAGAAAGGGGGAAAAAGACATAATGTTTATTAACTTTAACGCTGTTGCTCTTGCCAACTGAAAGCACTTAAATTCTCTTGCTACAGCTGCCCCTGCTGCAGACTTCTGAAAGAAAGAAAACTGAAATAAAAGAGCAAAGAACATAATGGCTACCAAGTTGCTAGTTTAAAGTTTAGTTCTGTATTTAAAAATTGTAAGGTTTGAAAATGGGCCATTAAATTATACCACAGGCATCTACTTGAGTAGAGTTCAGCTCGCAGTCTCCCTTCTATTGACAACAATGATCCAGAGTCAGGTTTTTTCAATCAGGTTAGGAATTCGCCGTTCAATTTATCAGGTTTGCTTTTGGCCCGAAAGAGGGCATATAAATTAAAAGCATACCCCAATAAGACACAAGCTTTGATGTCTAATAGGGTTCTGTGAATTCATTATTTTAATATTTTAGATTTATAATCAGAAGGCTAATAATTTTGCTCCAGTCTACATAATATGTTTTTCATGGTTCCTTTCCCAGCTCACCCTGACAAATATTTTCCTCAGATTACATTCATTAATACTGGGGATGTTTTGCAAGCCCTAGGGTACTAAGATCAGGGATGATTTGAAACATCAACTTTACTAGATATTAAAAATATAGTTCAAAAGAAGTTGAGGGAGCTTTGCATCAGTTGAAATATTTATCTTTAATAATGTATCAGCATACGTCTACTAAAAAAACTACTTTGAAGGGTGGTATAGTATCTAGCAATGCAGAAACAATAAAAAAGGCTGAAGAAAAGGGAAAGAACTAGTTTAGGAGAAACTGCTCAGGATGAGACTTGACACAGGATGTTCAAAGGTTCTCTTTCTTGAAGGAAGTTGCCATCACAATTTACTAGTTGTTCACCCTCTACTCTCTGCTTGTACACCAGAACACTGAAGCTCCACAACATACCCTCTCAAGCGAAGCAATGAAAAAAGCCCTGATTTCTCTAATTCTAAAAAGTTAGTCCTCCTTATGACCAGCCAGTCTAAGTAGGTAGGAGAAATAAACCAGCATGGTCTGTCTGCTTTTCCACTCCCTTGATGTCAGTCAGAAAAATGTCTTGGTTGGCTAGTTAATACTAGTTTACATTTGCTTTGCATTGCTAAAGCACCACAAATCAGTGGGACAGTATCAGTATTTGCAATTCAAAACCAGAGTCACCACCTGTGCCCAATAAAGGATGGAAATTCCACATTAGTTCTTTCATGTTAAATCCATCACACTCATTTGTGACTAGGTCATCAGTCACAGGACAGTCATCTTTTCAATTGCTCTGTAGTATTTTGGAATGAATGTGATACCTTAGAGTAAAGGTTGAGAATCAATCCTCAATTCAAACTTTATTGGAGTATTTGTTTCACAAATACTTTTTTTGCTTCACTTTATCTTTTAAAGATCCATCATGCAGAATTTTTGCTTCTGGTATTTTCACTACATGGTAGCTGATCAGTGACTGAAAGTAACTCCATATATATGCAGTTATACAACTTCCTAATTCTCTCTTGTTTATATTACTATGAGCAAATATACACCTCCTTCACTCCAAAAGATATTTAGACTTGCATTGCACCATTTAGAATGATCCTTCATTAGAGAAGCAAAATGTTTTTATGAACTATGGTTTTATACAGGTGAAATGTTTTTATATACTATGTTTATTTTTCCTTCTGGCATCTGTCATATGGGGGAAGAGAAAGAGTAAAACACGCCTGAGACCAAATCATTGATGAATTTAGAAAGTTAAAGTCTTCCAACAAGATCCTTCACTGCAGGACCTATCATATTACAGCATCAGTTTCCAATGGGCTCCTGTGTTTGTGATACTTCGGGATCAAGAGATCCCAATGTGTAATTGATGTGTATCATTTGAAATTGTTCCCATTTTCCTAGGTCCTGGCTTATGTACTCATATTGGGTCATTTTATGAATTTGCATTTTCCTTTGAACAATGTTAATCAGGTGAAAAGTTGCAACTGAAGACACGGAATTATAGGATGGTTTGGATTGGAAGAGACCTTTAAAGATCACACAGTTCAAATTACCTTACATGAGCAAGGACATCTTTCAGTAGTTCAGGTTGCTCAAATCCCTGTCCAATCTGACCTTGAACACTTTCAGGGGTGGGACATCCACAGCTACTCTGGGAAACCTGCTCCACTGAACCACTGAACCACTCACTGAAAATTTTCTTCCTTATGTCCAGTTTAGATCTACCTTCTTTCAGTTTAAAACCATTACCTCTTGTCATGTCACTACAGGCCCCTGTAAAAAGTTTCTCTCTCTGTTTCTTGTAAGCCCCATTAAGTATTGAAAGTTCTTCCCAGTAAGGTCTCCCCAGAGCCTTCTCTTCTCCATGCTTGACAACTCCAACTGTCTCAGCCTGTCTTCAAACCGGAGGTTCCAACCTTCTGATCATTTTCATAGCCCTTGTCTGGACCTACTTTAATAGGTCCATGTCTTTCTTTATATACGTCTTTTTAGATATTTTAAAGCACATAACTTGTTGTGGAAGGACTGAAAATCAACATCTTTCTTGCTGGAATTATTAAAAGCAATAAGAGTGGCTTATTAGAATGGCTTAAGGCCTCATCTGCAGCCTAGGACCCTACTTTGGTGTAGCAATATACCAATAAATAATGTTCCAAGAAGTGTTAGTACACTAATTGGTTCTGATTAACTAATGTTAATTGATTTTGAATTTTTAACAAAGAATACATTTAAAGAGAAAGTAGTTAATGCCATAGGTAGTTAGAGGATGCCATAAAGGCATTCACATTCTTTTCTTTAGGCAGCTTATTTTTAATTTTTGGATATTATTCCCTGAAGGCTGGCTTCAAGGGCTAAACAAGAGCAATGATAAGGGTATAACATAGGGTTTTTCTTAAAAAAATTAACTAAATTAACTAGACAGTTGGCAAAATGACACTCAAAGAAGTGTACTTAAGAAAGGTAATACCATTATAAGAAATTAACTATTTTTATTGGCATCAACACAAGTCAAAATCTGAGAGGTCTTAAGAAGAACTTTTTGAATGGCTTCAAATAATATATACAATATTATACCCAGGGGCAGGTTATACTCACAAAAAGTTCTAAAGAAATTCAGTTGTGAAATCACAGAATAAATTACAAAAGCGTATGCCCTTCTGCTGACTGCAAGTTCTATTACTTTCCAGCAGAGTGGGAAAAGACAAATATCAGACCAAGCTTTGTAAGGGGCCACAGAGGCAATTTTGGAAATTACAGACTAATGAGTCTGATTAATATGCCAGAAAATTCATTTGCCTACTAATTAGCATAAAATATAATAGAAACTAGAACAGGTGGGCATATGAATAACTGTAACATACTGGGGCAGAATCAGTATAATTTTAAAAATTCAAGAAATGGAGATTTAAAGGACTCAGTGAGAAAAGTGTTTCAGTAGGTACAATGATTCAAAATAAAAACAAACCCTAACACAGGGATTAAATAAAGTCCTTCAACAATTCTGAAGAGAAATTAAGGTGGAACAAGATAAGAGAGAAGACCTTTCAGGGATTAATAATAGTTTGCAAGACAGAAAACTACAGGTTGGAATGAGTGATTCCTTCTCAGAAGGTGGGGAATTTGTCAGCTCATGTACCTTAAAAATCAATCGTGAAGTCTCACCAAATCTGACATTGGCTTTCTTAGGTCTCCATGGTTAATTCAAGAAAAATAAACTTCGGACAGGAAGTAGAGAATCTTGAAGCAGTTGGCAAGCAGCTTAAAAGGGATGAAAACGGAGGAGCTAGGGAAAAGAGGTAAAGTGAGAGATAAGAGTGAACAGGACTGGAAGTGCTACCAGTCCACCCCCTGTCTCAAGAATAGGTTATTTCTACTATGTTAGATCATCTTTGACAGATGTGATGAGAAAGCCTCCAGCAATATAACTTCTATGGCATTAGGAAAGCACACTGTTCAAGTGACTCAGACTCCCTTCTGTTAAGAACTCAAACCTAATCTATAACCTATCCTGCTGCAATTCATGCTTATGGACCACATCATAAATGCAGAGAACAGATTACTCTCTCACAGAAGGCTTTCATATCTTACAAGTCCATTGTCATAATCCCACATTTATCATGCAATGAGATACTCTAAGCCAGTTCATGCTCATAGTTCTCCGGTGTGCCCTTACCAAGGCTGAGCAGAGCAAAAAGATTATGTCAGATGACTTGTAAACTTCTTCTTGCTTATACTTCTTACTATGAAGTTTGCCCTTGTGTAACAGCAAGACATTGTTGATTCATGTTCAGGTTGTTATCACTATTCTTACAGACTCTTTCCTGAAGGACTGTTGCTTAATCATTTGTTTCCAATCCTGTATTTGTGTAGCTGATTATCAATGCCTAACTGAATATCCCTATTGATTTCATCATTTCACTGAGATAATTTTGAATTCCAGCTTTGTCCTCCAGAGAATTTGCAGTGCCTCCCAGCTTCGTGATAACACCAAGTTCAGAACATTCGTAAAGTTCAAAATAAACACTGACCAGAAAGGCCTCAAACAATTCTGACTAGGACTGTGTTTCTATTTAGACAATAACCACGAAGAGTTACTGTCTAGATGTGGCTATCAATCAGCTACACTACCTCCTTCTGAACTTTCACAAAGACCATGTTTCTCTAAAGAAGATATGCATTTCCTGCTTCTATTGTATCCATGTGGACTGTTATCTTATCACACAAAGACATTGAATTTCTTTGATTTTCTTTTTTTCCTCCCAAGTCCTTTTCGTTGCTAAACATCTTTTTATCTTCAAGGTGAATTCAGCACAAGTTTTTTCATAAGTTGTTCCAGAATCTTTCTGGATCTTAAATGAAGGTCCCTTTTCAAATTTCCATTTTAAAAGTATAAACATAATTTTCCAGTGATTCTTTGCTGTGATAACCAGCTACGGTTATCCTCCATATATTAAACACAAACACTGATATTTTCAAGTTCTTTAAATATCCCAGGATGATGTTGGTCAGTACCATTCACCTGAAGACATCTAACATTTCTAAGAACTAACTTTCTTTTCAATTGTAGTCTTGAATTCTACTTCCTTTTCTAATTGGTATTACTTGTGTTAAAAGGTCCTCCAGGCAGTCTTTTCTGCAAAGACTGTTGCAAAAAGGACATCACATCCCCCTAAGTCTTCTTGCCCTCTTCTTGTAGCAGTTTTACTGCACAGGAGAAAAAGAAATTTATTTCATTGGTATTTCTCTTACAAATTGCATATACACAGAATGATTTCCTATTACTCCTAAATGTCTTTTGTCAGGTGCATATTATTCTCAGCCATGGCTTCTTCTGTCTTATTGTGCTCTGTTACAGTCATCCTTCAACCTTCAATATAACTCGCAAATTTTGTGTGTGTATGCCCATATTAGAGGTCAAGAGTGACCCCACCATTTAACAAATGTGGCTTCTGATACACTTCCTATTATGCTTTGTCATGGCCACTTTTTCTGCCCATGTCACTAGTACCATATCTTCAAACATATTTCTCTGCACTTAAGTTTATTTTAAAAAAAGAAAAAATCTGTTTTCTTTCTCATTTCCTTCCTTCCCTTCCTATGTAGATGCTACCAATTTTGTGGTGTTTCTTGTTCAAGCCACACTCCGCTTTCCCATTCTAGAGTACTTTTGCACTGTTTCAAACAGTAATTTTGTAACTGTTAATTAATTCTTTCATTGTGATTCCCATTTTTTTAGAATCAGAAGTTTGTCACTTCCATTCATCACAAACTTTTGATTGTAACTGTTTGAAATTACAGTAAGAGCAAACTCATGTGACACATGGGTAAATTTAATGAGATAGTAAGCACGGTTTCCAGGGAAGTCATGACCCAGAAATGCATTGGAGTGCTCCAAAAGAGTTAAAAAAGCACATGGAAAAGTGTGCTCCAGAGAATGCCTCCTCCCCTGCCTCTTTACAAGGTTCACCACATGTGACTCTCAAACAGCTCTGTTGGGATACAAATGAAGGTCCTCTCAAGGATATCAAGAATTAATTACTAGCTAAGAGCTATAAAATTAATAATACTAATAAATGTTCAATTTTCATATTTCAGGAAGGTAACCAATGATGATCTTCTGTGATAAACCTAATGGTCCTCAACACATTCATGAATGGGGCATTTAACTTTTCTGACTATTCGAAATTACTCACTTCACTTGTAAACTGACTATGAAGAGCTGCAGGAGATACTCTGTTTCAAAGTGTAGTGGCAATAACACACCAAATTAAATTCACTGCCAATAAATAAAAAGCAAAGAACAGGAGAGGGAAATAACCACACAATGAAGACACAACGTGTTCCAAATTAACTATTACCACTTGAAAAGAGATCTTGCACTCATTTCAAAAAAACATCATCTCCATGCTCAGCAACAGACTAAAAAATAAAACGGACCACTGGGGATCAATAAGAAAGGAAAAATGAACAAAAAAAGACAGCATCAAATAACTCAGTTACACAGTGTGCACTTCACTGTACCTCATCCTGCCCAAAATTAAGGATAGCAATTTTTCTCAATGTCTTATAACTCAGTAACTAGGGATACCATAATTATCAAGAAGAAGATTTTAAGTATCTGAAAATTAAGAACTGTTTACATAGGTTCCATAAATTAGTTGTGGAACAAACTCCACAATTCATAGAAGAAATCATCATCAAAATGATCAGATGCAAAAGTACATAGCAACCTTTAACTCAAGGAATCTTTAAAGTCCCAAGTACCACATGAAGGGAATTCATACACCACTTGTCTAACATTCTTTCCCTCAGCATCCCCCATTCACCACTATTAAGATAGAATAATAGGTAGATGTTAGTCTGATGCAGTGCAACTGCCTTTAATAACTGGAAATATATGCTATTAACCTTGACAAGAAAAAGAAGGAAAAAGAAGGAAAAGGAAGGAAAAAGAAAAAATATAAAGAAAACACAAAGAGGGGATGCGTATGAAATCAGTAATTTGGACACGAAGAAACCAGTGGAAATGTAAGACTGTGAAAGCCAAGATTTGGACTAGTGTCACAAAAAGTGAAAAAACCAGAAGTGAAGGCTGTCTCATGAACAGTTATCCTCATCTGATGGAGGCAAAAAAATTAAGCTGGTGGGATAAGAATGGCAGGAGTAGGAGATAGAGCCCATGAGGTGAGGACAGAAGGAAGACAAGGAAGGAGGGGGGATACAAAAAATGGGGTGAGAGTCACAGTTGAGTGGCAGGGGAGCCATTACAGCTAGTACTGTATACACATAATAAGATACATCTATTGCTTGCTTACTAGGTTTATACAAATCTTACAGAAACGTGAGGCTCCTAGTGGCATAAAAAGTGCTACATTGCCATCTAGAGAAGAAAAAGGAAAATATAGAAAAATCTTAAGTGAACACAGCTGCTTTGGAATGTTAAAAAAATAGTTAAAACGGAGAAGGGTTCAGAACCTCTTCAACCAGGAAATCCTCAGGAGCAGTAAGGATGCTCTTTGTCAAACCCTCACAGGAAGGGAAATCCCCAGTCAGTACAAGACAAGGCCAGAGCTTTGGCACCATGTGGCCTGCAGATGAGCCTCAAACTCATAGGTTAGAGAGAAAAAGAGCTACAGGAAGAAAACACTTGATCTGACAACACAAATCTCATTAGTAGCCTTTCTGAAAGGGTGAGGTGCATCACAGAATGTCCTAAGAAACTTTGCAAAGACAATTCATCCACTGAAGTTTTTGTTGTTTGTTTTTTAAACTAAAAAAAATAAATCAATGTTTTGTTCTTACGATATAGAGTAAAAGTTTATTCAATTTCTAAATTAATTTTCATGCCCCAATATAACTATAGGCATTCTCTCTGCTGTAATATAAATTCAAGTCTGTAAGTGCTCATTATTAGTAAAAACAAAGATAAGTATAATTTTCTCTCTAAAACAGTTATAAGACAAAAATTTAAAGAAATTGATAAGGAAAACATTTGAAGGTATTCTTCACAAACTCAACAGTTTTACAAATTAAATTAACTTCCCAACTTGCAAATTTCAATGCATGTATAAAATCCAAACTAGATCAGTGTGTGAACACTGAAACAAATTGTCCTGATTCACACCGCTACTGGCTGAAGCCTTGTATCTGTGGCAGAAGTGCAACTTTTGGAATGAAATTTATTGCTCAGCTTATCCATTCAGTAGATCCTAAAATCAGCAAAGCACACATTTAGTGGTAAGCTTGTAAGTAGCACTGTGGTAGAAGGGAGAGGAAGGCAGGGAAGTGGTACTGCCCCTCTAGAGCCCTTTCCTTGCACTGTCCCTGCCACACACAGCAAAAGAGTGCACCGCTTCCACCATGCCACAACGCACAGCAATACTTTTAGGTTTTTATAAAGCATCAATATCCATGACAGTCCATACAACAGTCATTTTATGATTCAACAGGGCACCCCGTAACTTGTGTTATGTCTTCCCAGCACAACCTCCACAAATCTGGTAGTCACAACAGTCAGAACTGTTTGCTTAGGACTGAGCAAGAGCAAAATTGAATTACCTCTTGTTATTAGAGAAATTTGTCCCAGAGGAAGGTGTTGAAACCACTGAAGCAAGAAAGTGAGAGAGCATTTTATGGATCACTGCGTTACGAATGGTCTACGAATACACAAAGTACTTTCCAAAGCTACCAGATTCCAAGCTATGAGCTCCATGTTTGATTAAAAGATTATAAATGATCAGACACATACTCCTGTTCTGTTCTCTAAGAGTTTATGACTCCTTTCCATTTTATAGTACTCGGTAGTAAAGCTTGCCTAGTGCAGGCATGCACTGAGGCTTTGAATGTTTACCTTAGTTGATTCAAGCTGACATGCTTGAAAATTATTATATCCATTTGTTCTGCAAGATGCTTTGTCTCCCTTGCTTATACTTCCTAATTTCTCACTTCTTCTATTATTTGCCTTATGACTAAATGCTTTAATTTATTCACCATGCAATGTTTTAACACACACTTTCTGTCATTCATTACACATTGTCTCCATTGTCTCCTGGTACCTCTAGGGTGTAGTAAGAAGAATCAAATATATAAAAAGTTACACTATATATTACCTCATATGTCTGCCTTAGACTTTAGCTATTGAACTTATACACTTTAATAGAGCAGACTTTTCCCTACTGAAATTATTCAATCATGAAACTTTAATAGTAGGTGTGAGTCCACTTAGCATCCAAGTACAAAATCAGGAATGTTAGCAGATGCAGAAAAATGTAATCAAGACACATTTTAGGACCTCAATAAATCTGAGGAGAAAATTATCAGAATAAGCAAGATAATACCTTCCTTCTTTTTATATCCTTTTTCTGCCTTCATTTTCTATCCTCTGTTTTCCTCCTCTAAATTTGTTTTTTGTTCACACTTTCATATGCAATTGTTTTTTTAAGCACTATCCCCACACAAATATACCTCAATTTTGAGAGAGAAATTAGGTACAAGTCAATACATTACTTTATAATTAAGAGTTCACACTGATATGCACTCACTTCTGGGCACATAAGAAGAACAACATCTATTACATGTATGAGAAAAGACAGTGAAAACCTTTCTTCCTAAAAATTCTCAGTTTCTTGTGAGGATCTCAGTGGATTTTGACTCCTTTTTAATCCATTTCAATTATTCTTAAGCAACATTCCCTACAGTTACTTAACCTGTATAAATATTCAGATTTTGTCTTAACAACCATCTCTGGTGGCTTTTGCTATCATGACCAGAAGATTCAAATCATGTCTTTCCCCTCCAAAACCAATGCCTCTGCATACTTGCCTTTAAAAAGAAAGCCCATTAATGGTATGAAATAAAAAGAACACGGAAAAATCTTACTAAACCCAAAGTGATGCTATATGTAATAAGGTACTACATAGAGTAAGCAACATGTAAAAGTCGACAGGTTCAAACTCTGATAGCAGATTGCAATTTTTTCTGTGACAAGTGGTGTTAAAGTTAATTCTTCAGATCAATTTTGCATTAAGAGGCATTCTCTAGTCCATGAGAAACATCACAAGTCTCCCTCCTCAGCCACCTTTACAACGGGACAATAATATCAGAGAGCAAATGTTTTGAGAAGGATCTGGAAAGCAATGAAAAGCTAATTAAACCAACTTATAGTCAAAAGCGAAGGTTAACATAAAAGCTTCTTTGTATCCTTAAGGACAAATTAGGCATAGAGGCGTCAAACTAGAATCTACACAGACACACTGCAGTCAGAAAAAAATTAAAGAAGTACATATAGAAAAAAAATCAAACTAAAGGTCTTCTGATGTTGGAAAAATGCACACAATAGACATAGCACCTTCCTGACTTATTCCAAAGTATCACTGTTACAAACCGCTAAGATTTTTTTGGAAACAGCCAAAAGTCTGACATCTAAGAGTAGTTCTTCTTGATCTCATTCCCTAGCTCTGGCACTAGAGAACTGCATTAGAAAAAGAGCTTACCTCCTTCAAAATGTAAATGCATTTTTCTGCCTAAGAGACCACCTAGTTATTGCAATGATTACTTCTGGCTAACTTGCAAGTAGTAAGCTTCTGGAAGCTAATTAAAAAGCATCTCATAGCCACAGCTGTCATAATGAGGCACACCTACTACCTCTTTCTTATTACCTCAGATAGTACTCAGCTTCAGAAATAATTCTTTCATAAAGCATAACAAAACCACTTCAGTCTATATTCATATCACTAAATCTATACAAATGCACTCTAAAACCTTAGTAGTGCTCATTACAGTCATTTCATCAGCCTGAGCATTTTTTACATAGAGCTCTGAATTAGTATCTCCTTTCCACAATAATTCTTCTGCACCTTCAGTAAGTGCATTCTGTAGAATTTGTTTGGGTCTTTTCTATTTTTCAAAAAATGGGATATGGCTCGTTGGAAACTAAAATAGCCAGGTTAAGTACCACCTTGTATTATTATGGTTTGCATTCATGTAATGGGAATGAGATTTATGTCCCTAACCTTGAAATATTCTGAACCAATTATTTACTTAATATTTATGTTAAATTATCTGTGATTGCAGCACTGACTATGAAAGCAACCAGAAAAAATTCTGCAGGTGGCCTGTAATTTTGAAGTTAGCTGTACTAAGCTCATGCAGTGGTCTTGCAGAATATTAATGTAGTGTTATAAACTACAGTACCCTCAGGGTGTTCACCTGCCATGGAATTTAATTTACTTCATATCTCATCTAATAGACTGAATCACATCTATTAGGTAAATATAATGTGAATACATTTCCTGGTTTCTCTAAGGGGTTTATTGGTAAAACCTGGAGAGGCGTTCCCATAGAATCTTCTACTGCTATAATTAGCTTGAAATTGAGCTATTGTGCCCTTTTCTGTGTTAAGCAATACAGAATATACACTCTAGGTACAAAATACCACCATGCCCAAAGTCATTGCAGCAGCTGCATCGCTCATGCAACATGTTTGTGGGTTTCTTTATTGCAAGGAGGAAAAATTAGAGCAAGCTCTGGGGATGTGTGCTAGAGGTCATGTCTCTGCTGTGCCAAGTACTGCGCCAGTCAGGAGGAGCTCTTCCCAGGGACAGCGGTACACTCTGCCCTTGATAGTGTAAGTGGTACATTCTTCTGTTTATGCAGATAGACCTTAGTTTTGTAGGATTATGTGAAAGGTTAGTTTGTCTGAAAACAAATCTGGTATTGTCCGCAGCCAGCGTGTTGGCACAGCTTCAACAGTGAGAAAGGGTTCAAATACGCTTTGTCCCTTTACACTTCTTGCAGTGTCTGATGCCCAGCTGTGGCAGAGCTGTGCAAGCAGCATTTTTTCCCAATGCATTCAAAGCATCCTGAAACAGCAACTTACTGGCAGCTCACAGTAAGGGCATTTTCTAGGGAAAAGTTCAAGGGGCTTGGGGTGTGGAGAGGAGCACACTTTCTGATTAACTCTTTTCATATTAGACTGTCCTGGTAAGAGGAAGGCCATAGCAATTTTTGCTCCCTAAGCTCTTCTGCATATGACCTACTGCTGCATAGTATTGCACATATTTGGATTATTCTTCTCAATCTGTTTTCACAGCAGTTGTGATTGTTCAATACTAGGACCACTCCTACAGTTCATTCCCTCATGTTACTCTGTCCATCAAGATGGACAGACTCACACTTTTTCAAATATCATAAGAGACAGATAGACCAGAACAAGCCTATTTATCCTTGGCCGGCATTTTTGTGGTTAAGGTTTTTTCAGTATAACTCCCAGGGATAAGTCCTTCAGAAAAGCTAGTAGGGTCAGGGAATTTAGGCATCTGACATGGTAAGTGTTCTCATTCTGTGTATACCATTTATGAATTCAACTTATTTGTTATGTCAGACAGAGGAAAAAGAGATGCAGGATGCACAAAAGCAGAAAAATGCATCACCAAAACAGCTTTAGAGAGGGACAACGAGAAAAAGATGTAACCCATGGGCAACTTAAAAAATAAAAAGTGTTATAGTTCACTGAATCAAATATGACATTATAGTGCAGAGGAAATTGAATTCATCTGTACTCGATAAGGGTGGCTTCATTATTCACTTGTGTCTTTGCTTAGTTGTGACACTCATGACTGATGAGACCATCCCCATCTCATGAAGATAAATTCAATATCCGTAGTATCATTCTAATATATTCTCTATATATAGAGAATGCATATAATGGATGGTGGTGGGATAGTATTTTTATCTTCACAGGCTCATGAAAAGAAGGGGCACAATTTCCTGGAGCTGACACTTTGAGCGAGTTTATATGGACCCCTTTTCTCAGCTTCTGTGTTGAGGGTGGAAGAGTTGGTATAGGGACATGGGAGAGAGGATGCACAGAGGTTGACTTCACTGATTTATCATCTAAGATCTGAATCCAGAATTGGATCAAATTAGAGTAGAGATTTGGCCATTATATCCTAATCTTGATTAGACATTTGTCTATGTAAGAGCACATCTCTATCACGATATAGTCAATAGGAGGAAGCACCACTGAAATGGGCTGGCATTAATCTAGTGTTGCTCAGTGCTGTAACTTTCCTCTTCTTTCTCCATTCAAGTACAGTTTTCCAAACCAGTGAAATATTTCTCCTTGATGAGGTCTCTGACTCACACCTCTTTCAGTAGCATCATATATTCACACACACCTCTAGCAGACCAGTTTAAAAATGTGGAAATCTTGGAAGCTGTTCAGCAGAAATGATCCCAGAAGAAAGGTGATTAATAAGTAAAGCATATAGGACGAGGTCAAAGGCAGCTATCATAAATTTAATTTACTACACATCTGTAATTTATCACAGCTCCATATAGAATGTTCACATGCCTCTTCATGAGAAAGATTTTTCCTGTTAGATCTGGGGGGAAGAGGGAAAGCACAAGCCAGCACAGGTTTCTGAAGTGCCATCTCTGTGCTTGCTGCTGCCAAAGCAAACACACACCTAGACATATACACCAGTACAAAGCCCTGGTACAGCTGGCCACTCCAAAACACAGGACTATCTGTCAGGAAACTCCTGTCCAGATAGGGACAGAGGTCCATTAATTCAATATTCATACTCTTGGGACAAGACAAGTGAGAGGTTTTACTGGCAGGTAAAAGAAAAACATTGAAGAGGAAAAGTCTGGAATAAGCTGCACATACAGAATTTTCTTTCAAATCCCATCATTTGGCAGCTGGCACACATACACTGCATAATGGTTTATGTAACTTCTCGTGTGCAACTTTTGCATTGTAACTGGGCAACACCAGTATTGCTCAGTTTGTCAGTGTCCTCATCACAGCCACTTTGAGAGTTTCATAATACAACCACTAAAATCTGCTTCAGGCTGAAACTTGGCATACAAATGCATGAGGAAGACAAAGTAAGAAATAGTTAATTTCTAGAAAACTATTACATGCTGCCTCTCTTCTGGAGTATGGAATATGATAACTTGCTTATTTATGTAATTTTCTTCTTATTTGCTCTAAAACTGTAATTATATAAAGCAGATATTTTCTGTCATCATCTACATAACATAACTAATTTGTTAAGCATGCAGCGGCATTCCTCCACCAGATGATCAGTAGCAAAGAGGTGCTATACAAATAAATTCAGTTGTGTAACCAACTGAAATGCAAATTTGAAACTAAAGTGCTCAATAGATAACAAGGAAATAAATGGGGGGAACTGACAAAGCAAACCAACAAAAAATAAATCCTTTGCCTTTTTCTTTTTTTTATTTCACAGTTTGACAAAAGTGTTGTAAGAGTCTAGGCATTTGGTTTTATGTACAAAGAGCCCCTTACTGACCCTCTTTGCTACCTTTTATTGCTGTATGTCTTGAATCACTGAAATAAATCTGTATATTATCCTCAGATTCCAGGAGGAACATAGAAAAGCTATTCTTATAACTACAACTTAAAGAGCTAGGTTCTTTTGTAATTCAGTGGAGCCAGGCTAATTTACACCAGTTAAAGAACTGCCTCAGTAACTCACTGTGACATTTCTACTTGACTTAAATTCTATACTGACAATCAGAAGAAAAAAATACATATGTAAAACTTTATTAAATTGATGTAAGGTCTAAGATATTATTAGGTAAACTCATTTCAAATGGAAATACTACTTTCCAAGTGATCGGACTGTCCATCTAGTTCATTCCTTATATAGCCTCTATTCAGATATGTCTAATATTGATGTTACACTTTTTATTAAAGATTTTCAAGATACCGCGGAATTTTGAAATCTCATACACAAAAATGTTTGACAGCATATTATAAAAAAATAAGAAAGAAGCAAAATGCTTTTTTGTTTCTCCACATGCAGTGCGTTGCAGACTTTTCCTACAGTACAGAACAGATTTTCTCCTGCAGTTAAGACAAATGCTTCAACTAAAACCAGATAAATTCTGATCATAAATGAGAAAGATGTGGTTAATGCACTATAAGCCAGAGAAAAATATGTTGTCTCATTAGTGGCATTTTGATCAGATTTTTCTGTATTTTCTCATCAAAAATGTGTCCACTCAACAGCAGAGGAAACATTCCATTTGCCTCCCCACAGCATGCAATTCAAGCTCAACAGCACTCCACACACGTTCATTCCCGAGTGCTCCACTGGTAACACAATTGCAGTAATTACAGCATGAGCATGTCCTATGAAACGGATACTAGTTCATTAATTAGAAGAGGAACATAATTGATTATTTCAACAGCAAGGCTAAACACAAAGGTAATCCCACAGAGAGATCTGTAGAGGGAGATCTGCCCAAGACGTGCCCTTGACTTCATCGCTTCTCCCAGGGGGTGGCTTTAACGGAACACAGCCTAACGAGGTAATAATTACAGATCACATAAGTGATAGTTAAGTCATTCACGACCTGTTGTCCTTAGCAAATTTTTCCAGAGCTGATGTGTATTTCAGAGGATGTATTTGCCATTTACAGTCATCAGTCAGACACTTTGACAGACAATTGACGCATGGAAGTCCTTAGCTATCTCTTCTGATGATGTTCTGGTCAGATAATGCTCAGATTCAATCTCACCTTTATTGTTGATATGTCACAATGGCTTGATAAGTGTGTGTTATCATTTCTCCCCTGGTGTGGCAACAGAAATCTTTTGAACAAAAGAAGACTGAGCAGCGAGAGTGAGACACTCCTGTTCGTGCCATCTTCCTTATCACTGTCACTGAGTACATGGTTTACCAAGAAGGTTTTGTTGCAGACAAAAATCCCCTCACACAGCTTTTTAACACAGATATAAAAATAAAGCATTTGTCATTCACACCTTACACACATGTTGGCAGATGCCATTCTGCATTAGCTGACAAACCCCTAATTAGGATCACCAAAGGCCTAACTACAGCAGTGATTTAAACCAATCCATTCATGTTTTAAAAATGCAGCACTTTTTGTGGAAACACCAAGCCAGTACTGCCAAACTGGAGCAACCACAGTCCTTCTTTCACCTCGTCACAGGCTGATATAAGGGTTATTGCTTCTGGCTTGATTCAAACATTGTACTCAGTCTAGATAGTGGTTGACCACGTATAGGTGTACTAGAGGAGGAGGAAGATCAAGAAGCTTTTCCTTACCTCATTGCATTCCTAGTCATCACTTATCCTTGGCAGTCATCAGCTCTTGGCAGCCCTCTTTGCTCCCCGAGCACAGAAACAGGTCCAATCTTGTGCTGGCAGCAGAGGCACCAACACCACCGTGGGGGGCAAGGGCAATGAGAGTCTCTTGCCATCTTTCACCTGCTAAAAAGCAGCCAGCTGTCACATGGGAAACAGTATATACCACATCTCTTCAATTTAAGGTGCTCCCTTTCGTGATTATTGCATAGTAAATCAGCCAGAGTTCATCCAGAAACTAACCAAGAGGGCTGGGGCTGAAGCTAGGTAAACTCTGGGCTGATGTAAGTCACTATGAGGGCACTGATCTCCATAAACATATGCTGATGGACATGTGCTGAGGATACGCTATAAGCTTGCCTGAAATGATTAAATCAATCCAGGTTCTTTGATACAGACACTGTAGTAAATAACAATATTAGTCTCAATAAAACGATATTGAGAGAAGTCCTTTTTAGTTTCTTTATTTGATTAAAGTTATGGGAAATAATTAAGATGGTTTTATTACAAGCAGGGGTTATCTCGTGCCAGGGCACCTGGGGGCCATTTTGTTTGATGGACTGGGAAGCCATTTTGTGGTCAGGGACTGGTGGACTGCTTGTGGTTCTACTTGAAGTTGCTTATTGCTTCTGCTTGAAGTTGCTTATTGCTGCTGCCTACCTGCTGCTACATACAGTTCTGCTTAGGGTAGCCTATTGCTACCTATTGTTGCCTACTGTTGCTTATAGTTCTGTCTACTTACTGCTACTTATTGTTACTTACAGTTCTGCTTGCTTACTGCTACAGTGCTAAGGCGAGCAGAGAAGAATGTAAGGTGGTGAGACCAGCCTGGGCTCACTGCCAGGGAACCATGCGGCCGGGGGCAGGGAAACAACCTGATAGGTGGATGAGGACAATCAATGGACTGTGCCAGAAGACAAAAATTGCCTTTTAAGGAAGAAAAGAGCGAGGCCTGGCATGGGAGAAGCGAGGGAGTGGTTATGCTAATCGAAGGGTCTTAAAAGGGCTCGTCCCTCCCATTCGGGGTGTGCTTGAACCTGGTCACAAGTTTGGTGCACCCAGTGCGCTGTTAATAAAGTTCTTTGTTTCACTTTATTTGGCCGTCTCCAAAATTTTAATTAGAGATATTTCTCACAAAGTGATTCTGGCTCAATGTCTCCTGCATGTCATCCCATGATGTAAGTGAATAAGGAGATTGAAACAGAAAGCTGCTTCTAAGTAAGGGAATACTTCACTGGGGCTTTTGTTCTTATTTAGTACAGTTTAACAATTCCTTCTATTCACTGAACATGGATACCTGAGAAACCTGAAATACCCATTTTGTCTGGCACGGCAGTACTCCACAGCCCATCGTGTTTGGAAGTACATTTGTAATGGATAAGAATCCAAAATGGTAAAAGCAAACACTTCGGTCAAGTTCTTCTCTTCCTCAGACACACACATTAACTCCAGAATATTTGTAAGTGCCAGTGGAAAAAAATCTTAGGTCTGTTTTTATTGTGTCAAGAAGTCAAAGAAAAACACTTGACAGCTTGAGTGCTGCTCACTGCTAAACTCTGTTACTGTTGGTTTTTTTTTTCTTTCCTATATAATCTGCTTTTTTGAGGACAACTTACGATAGCGGTGGGAAAAAAAAAGCAGAACTTTTTCAGTTTTAAACATCACCCTATTGAATTAGATTAATATTAGTATGGCCAGTCTTCGTGAACGAAGATTTGGCAAAGGTCTTTTACCTTTCAAGCCTGCGCAATGGATTTTTTTAGGTGAGACACAGCGTGCGCTGAACTGAGCCCACCCTTTAATCCTAAGGTTCATCTGCCGGGGCCAAGCAGATGGAGCTTGGACAATGGCAGTGAGGTCCTCAGGACGTAGGTTTGTTTAGAGTGACCTTCTCTTAGATGGATGCCCTTACAGGGCTTGACGAGCTCCATCTGCCCGGGGGAATTCCCTGACCGGGGCTCGAACCTGGGCCTCGGCGGTGAAAGCGCCGCATCCTAACCACTAGACCACCAGGGGGCCCCTAGATTAATATTAAATGTTTAGCAAATACACTGACAGCATAGATGAGTATTAAGATTTGAAAATGAAACACTATGAATTAAATCCCTGCTG
Organism: Neopelma chrysocephalum; assembly: GCF_003984885.1. Classification (NCBI taxonomy): domain Eukaryota; kingdom Metazoa; phylum Chordata; class Aves; order Passeriformes; family Pipridae; genus Neopelma; species Neopelma chrysocephalum. Next base: position 5,060,527 of record NW_020897692.1, read on the forward strand.
CAAGTGAAGCCAGTAAGAATAGGGTCAGGTCAAACACACCTAAGGGAAGCAGTGATCTGATCTACTGATCAAATGGATGCAGATGTTTAAGGATATGGTCTTCATTAAGCCGCTACGTTATTCTGCAATGAAATCTAACTTATAAAGCAGATGAGGATGAAGAGATAATTCTTCTCCTTTAAAGAAAGCTGTAAGTAAGATATATGTCACAAAGATAAACAACAGCTTGCAATTACTATTTCCTTCTTTAACTACTCAGCAAAGCTGGCCACAACATTTGTTATATGCTATGAGTGATAGATATAATCCTATAATTTCCAATGCAATAATGACAGGTTTAATTTTCCATTTCTTCCCTCTGTGAGATGTTGTCTGGCTTTGAATTCTCATTTTTGTCTGCATGAGTACACAAACCTGATCTGCATCATTGTGAAGTCAATACCTGCTCCGACTTCTTTTTCATTGTTATAAGCAAAGCCTGACCTGTAATTCAAAGACATAAGAAAAGGTTTATCCCATCAGGAGTCTCTCTCTTCTTTACTTTAAATCTCCTCTGATATGAGGACTCATTGAAGGAGCTGTTAAGAGCTATATCAGTTCATAAAAGGCTACCTTCCTTTCTTCTTCATGACTTCCTGTGAAAGGTTAACAATAATTTTAAACTCTGTAAACCAGCACATTTACAAACTTGTTTCAATAACATGCATTTTTTCCAAGAGACAGAGAATCTGAGACTAATTTACGAGGGACTTAACACAGAAAGAAGACAGAGTAGTTCCTCCCCACTGCCGGGGCTACTGGGACATGAGAGCTGGATGATTTCCACCACCAAGGGAGAAGAGAGGGAGACAAGGCAAAGGGCCAAGAAAACAGTCTTTGTTCTTCTCACACAGAGAAGATAGTATGGAGGGTTGCTATTCTCTTGTCTCACTATGGAGCCTTTCCATTTTCCAGCTACCCAGAAAGAGATCTTTCTTCTTTCCCTTCACTGCTTTCTTAGTTGGAGTGTGGAGGTAGGGTTGTGTAGAGCTGAGAACAGTAACAGCACTTTTCAATATGATCCTTGTAAGCTGTCAGAACACTTCATAAGAACTGTATTTTAGGAGCCAAATATCCCTGTTTTCTCAAAGCAACACACTTCCTCTGAACTGCTTTCCAACAACATTTCCATTTTGTACTGCAAGTATTCCCTGAAGTAATCTGTGCCGCAGTACCGACAGGGAAGGCTGACCCATTGAGGTGAATGAGGTGTGAGCTATTTGCACTTCAAATGATGGGAAAATCGTAGTTGTGCCCTAGAAAGACATAGTTTAGAAAAAAACCCCAAAAATTTAAAACTACAGTTTTTAACTTCAAGTTGTCCCAAGATAAAACCTCTTGGTTTGTTTAAATAAATTGAGACATTGCAAATCACATTGGAGCAACTTGAAATAAATATTTTGCTTTCTGTTTTCAATCAAGAATTTTCATGTTTTTAAGAGAAAAAATAGAGTTTTCCAAGAGTAGAGGCACATTTTGATAAGTTCTACTATTTACATCATGGGCCAGAATTTGTACCCATTCACACTGGTACAAATTGAGATTGAACATAGCATACAACTGTGAAACCAAATTCTGGGCTGTTGAAGTGACACTTTATACTCAGATCATAAAAAGTCCATTCTTGAGTTTAGTGCTGTGGCCTAAACTGCCACTGGCATGTCACATAAGGTCCCTGGGATGTTCTAGTCCTCCTCCAGCTCAGTGCAGGGCAATGCAGAAAAGACCTTTCACTTCAAATTCTTTACTACGCCCTTGCTCATATAAAGTCTCCAGGGTTTTCAGTTTATCCAGGAAAGGATTTTCAAGGAAGAAATGTTGATACGTAGTTGAGAAAATCCAAACACCCCTTTAGGTATGTATATATGCCAACTGCAATAATAAAAACAAAGACGACTTCTACTTAACCATTGCCCAGATCTGCATAAGCTTTGTCTGCATAGTTTTATGTACCCATTTCTCCAAGGTAGTAAAGTAAATATATTTATGCCATTTTATATGTGAGATTTCATCTGATTTGTTAAAGCCACAAAAGCCACAAAGCGAATTTTTGGATTCCTGTTTTCCTTTTCATCATAGGTCAAATGGCTCTCCAAATCCCATTGCTCTTTCTGAGGTAGTTTTGGTATGCTTGGACAAAACCAAGCACAAGTAAAGTAAAACACAGTTTTCCTGAGCAGTAATAGATACTTGCTTATTCTGGAACAGCTCCATTCATTATTAAAACCATACTACTATCATAATTATGGGTTTAAAAAAAAAAGACACAGACCCATGGTTGTAATTATGTTTATCTTTATGTAATATCTTGTTATCAGTACAACCACTGCCCTGCCATTAACTTGCTTGGTCCCTGAAAATTTACTAACAAGTGCTAGTGAGAGATGTATGCACTGACAGACAAAGTTACTCAACCCTGCTCCAGCCCCCACACCCTCCTTGAAGTCTTTCATTATTTCTGTAACATTTTGTTTGCTATTAGGATTACGCGATTTATTTGTTCAGATTGGGAAGTCTCTTCTTGATGAGCTGCTGTGTTCAGTAAACAGCTCCCAACAACAAACAAGGATTTAAATAATCACTGTGTAATCAGTAGGCACCAGCCCATCGGATCTCACTTCTTCAAATCCAGGTAGCCTGTCAAATCACAGCATTTATCACACTAAAAGTTAGCTGCTTAGCTGCACCAGAATCATCTCACTCACTTTTTAAGGAGTTTCAGTGAATTCACTAGAAAAGAATTATGGACTTTCTGGTTTTGCAAGGATTCTGCTGCAACATGGCTGTCTTGAACTTAGCATCAAATCCTAAGCAGCTCCAGGAGTAACGAGGCCAGAGTACTGAGCAGTACTGACTGGCTATCCTCAGCCCATTATGTGCTTGGAGGAAATATTAGACCAATCAAGTAATAGCCCAACAAAATTGAGCCCCAATAGAACACCTTTATGACAGCTGTAGCTAGTATCATTTGGTTTTGGCAGGTACATGCTTACTTGATACAAATACATCTGCATCTAAAATAGCTGATCTTAATCAAATTTTGACAGGAGCAGTAACTGCTTCAAAACTAGGCAAAACAATCATATTGGGCTGGTAATTCAGAAATCTAAAATAATCTCCTTTTATACTATGAAAAGAGCTTCCAATTTTATCTGTATAGGCTCACTTATTTTCTACCAGCTAATGTATTATCTTTAACACTTATGGGTTTGAACCCCTAAAGCACAACCAAGCATTTGCGTTTGAGTTTAGGCAAATACTAATTAATTTTAAGAACATAGCAATATTAACATGAGTCTGTAAGTTGTGTTATAACGTGGTTGCCACTGTGTCTTCTGTCTGCAGGTACCCAGAAGCTCTCAAGGAGCTCAAAAAATAATGAAAGCAACTCCTGAACTACGAGGTGTTATATACATAGCTCAGCAAGTGAATCCAAACAGCAGATGGGACACAGACTATTTGCCGAGTTCTTTAATGTGAAAGGATTCTTAGTACTAAATCTATAAAGAGGAGGTGAGGAGTAGGTATAAGGAAAACATGTTAGATGAGATAAAGAAAAGCTTGACTATCGACAAAGAAAAAATGGGCGCTTAAAGAGATCACTCTAGAGTATAGAAAGTGATTTTTAAATTACTTATCTGATTAGTGGGAACTCATCTGTCAAGTAGAAACAAATTCACATAAATATTCCATAAATTAAATATTCTCTTGTCATTGAAGCTGTTTTCGATTGTTGGTGGAGTTTGGTTTTTTTCATCGGAAGGAGACAGATTACTACATTGATTTCAGCCTCCAGAATGCATTCTGTAATTATGTAGTTTTAATTGTCTGGCATTTTTATTTGTATGAATTTCAAAGGTATTGACATGAGTTAGAAAGAAAATCCAATCTCAAATCTAAAAAAGAATCAGCTACAACCCTGTTCAGCACTGTAGTAAAATGCAAGCTGAAGCATGTGCTTAAATCTATACATACACAGTAAAGTCTGCGACCCACATTTCATCTTACCTCTACCAGGATTTAAACAAGTGTAAAGCAGCTTGCGGACCTACACCTCTGTCCTTTTAGCTGTTGAAGGTGTGCACTGTGCCTTACCCATGCATGCAAGAAGAAAGGGTCAGGGATTTCAGCTTATTACATTTCAAGAATTTGTTCCTCAGCTGCTGTTTGTTTTCTCTGACAACCAAATGTTATGCAGAGCACTTTTGCCAGCTGCAATCTGATTAGGTATCACCTTTTCTATAACACTGCCAGGCCAGTCAAACTGTGGTATATAGACAGTTTAACCTTTTGTAGATTTCAATAAACAACTCCAAGTTTCAGGAGAAAATCTCTGATAGAAAAAGCCTGACTACAGCTTGTAAATCAAACCACTCAGATAAGATGTGAGAGCCAGACCTCTCAGAGTTAATCATGCTGACAATTGAGCTTTGAATTCTTACTGTATAAATCACTTTCTTACCAAGCATCTGCAAAATCAGGATTTGTAAGCCAAAGTGAATAAAAATAGGCATAGTTTTATTTTGGATTTATTGGTATGATTTGTAAATCTGTTGTAAGACTTACAGATCTGATTTAAGATTTGTTAATCCTGTTTAGGATATGGAAATTTTTTTCTCTGACTTACCATGTACTGAAATACTTCAGTAAAAACCAAACTAAAAATTAGTGTTTTAAAAGATGGTATATAAATCAAGGGTTTGCAGTTAAGATTTGGTGTCAGGTTCTATAAACTCCACAGTGCATTTATAACTCAGCTCTTACAAGGGCAGATTTATAAATCCAACTTGCAAATTGTCAGACAACTATAGGTTCAATTCTAATCTGAGAAACAACAGATGTCCCTCTCTGTGCTTGAAAACCCTGTCCTTTTCCTTTATCACCAGCCTCCCCTGCAGCCATCTCCCTTGCACCAGCGAGGAGAGAGGAGAGAGGGAACAGACCTCCTGTATCACCATCACCCTGCAAACGAATAGCCAAGTAGGGAGAAAAGGATTTGGGAAAGGAAAAACAGGAGGTGAACTGTGTGTTACTGTTCATGTGCTCTGTTGCACAGCCTTCTGGAGCAGCCTGAGTCAAAAGCTCCCTCCTGCAATTTTAGCTGGTACATGGTGGGGATAAAGACAGAAGGTAGTCCTAACTAATTCCCAGTCTGCCAGGCCTCAGGCACAGTGAAAAAATTAAACTTCTTATACAAGACAGTGGAAAACTGGACCTAGCAGGAACAAACTAGAGCAAGTTGAGAAATTTTTTTCACCACTCTCAGAGATGCCTGCCTGTCTATCTCGGATTACAACGAAGGACTTCTGGGAGAAATCTTGGCCCTGTGATGGCAAATATCCCGTTGATTTCACAAGGATAGGATTTCACCCTATAAAAAGGGCATTGACCAGATTCACAGGAATGCTATGACTGCCCCACCTCAGCCTGGTCACAACAAGCAGCTGTAAACTCTCGTCTCTGCTGCAGCAGCCACATTTCCCCGAGGAGGAGAACAAGGAGCCAGAAGCCGGGGCTGTGGCAGCATCCTGAGGCTCCAAGTCCCTGCCAGCAGCTATGCTGCAGCCCTGCTCGTGAAGAAAGCACAAAAAGCAGTAAGCCTCAGTAATTACAAGAAAATTTACACAGGTACTGGGAGTTAGTAGGCTTCCTTTCAGGCAGTTTTACAGTAGCCATCAGGGTTTATCCTGAATCTGAGGGTCATAACAATGAAATAATAGCACTATTTAGTAGCACTATTTTTCTCCTAGAATGACTGGGTTTTATATGGAGTGAAAACTGTGTTTGATAAGCAATGGCTACTTCTAGATCCCACGTAGGTATTAATGCCTTTGACTTTTTGTGAGTATCAGGCTTCTTTGACTTGATAGTTTTTGAAAGTGATCTGAAATATTTTATTCCCTACTGTATTTGAAATTTGATTCTAAGGTTTCATCAGTGACCTCCTGTTTTCTTTTATTGTAATGGTTTTTTCCCTTAACTTGCTTGCTGCCTTGGATTTCTTACAAAATAAAATACATACAAAGATGCTAGCAAATATAAACTTTATAATTACTTCTTTAATCATTGCCAGCATTTTAAAGTCAAGGATCTGACCATTGCAAAACTCAGCAAATATTCATGTGTGTGTATACATATATATATGTATATGGAGCTAAATTTTCAGGTACTTTAAGTTAAACATGAAGGATAAACTGCATATTCAACTGAATCTAAATGCTATTACAAGGGGAACTGAAGCAAGCAGTGTAGTTGGAAACAGGAAAATTTGCTTCCATAGCTTTGCACATAACTGAATATTCAGTTCTACATGCAAAATATAATCAGAACTGGAGGACAGAGTTTGGGAAAAATGGTAAATATTCTATAAAATGCTAAGTCAGCCCTTTGTAGACTATATACTTTAAATGTATGAAAATCAATTATCTTGAAAACAGATGCCATTTTTTTTCGTTGTACATTCCAAAGTATATAGCCTCACTGTCCCCTGTGCATGTGTTTGACAGACACAGACACCTACAAAATTTTGGCCTTTTCCCTTGTGCTTAGTCCAAATGGAAAATGGTAAGAAGAATATGCTTGCAAGGATAAATAGTCTGCAGGAGGCCTCTGAAAGTCTGTTCTCATATCAGAGATGAGGAATTGTAGCTACAGTTGGAGAAACTCCATAAATAATTGCATTAACAATTAATTTAATAGAAATAGAGTCTTTTCACGTAATTATCTCACAGGTGATGGATGAAACATACCTTTCCCACAGTAGCTCAACTGATCTGTTGCAATGCTGGAACTTACTGCTATTTTCCTCATTCCTTTTCTCATCTTCTTTGGGGAACACAGGAACAGTACACCCACTTCAATAACACACAAATTTAGACTCAGCCCAGAGGCTATTTCTAGACTGAAAGCAAAAGGCATATCATGATGTGCCCTGCAGTCTCACTGTTCATCGACCTCAGGAGATTAGATAGAGTACAGATCACATCTACCTTCTTGGGTTTTCTTTAAATAGAGAGACAGAATGGACAGGGGTGTCCCTGGCAGTGTGAGGCACAACTGGACCTGGGAACTATGGAACTCTCTGGGACCCCATGTGATATAATGCCAGGGTAAGGAAGAATAACACAAGCAAACCACTGGAACTAGAGGTCTTCTCCGAGGATGTAAAGGATGTGTTGCCAAAATCTCTTGGTAAAATCAAGGAAAATAAATGGGGGTTTCTACAGCTGCAGAACAAAGAGTGTATTGCAAAATCATAAAATCTATAGCATGAGGAGAGGAGTAGGAAGCATATTATTGTGGCTGCAATTGTACAGGTTTATGGAGCAATGAATTTCAGCTCTCCAGAGGACCAAAGACCTAACAGTGAACATCTCTTATTTGAAGTTTAAGTTGAAAGATTTAAGTCTAAAGTTAAACTGAACATTTTCTAAAATTCTAAGTGTCAAAAGCACCATCTGATCTACTCTAGCATCAGCAGAGGGAAAGGTCAAGGGAGTAGCAATGATCTAAGACAAAAGAAGAGGCAAGAGAGAGAAATCTCTTGGCTTGCCTGTGAAGCAAAGACCAGGCTACCAGCAGAGAAACAAACCACAAGCCTATGGCCTTCATTTTTCTGCTCTAACAATACCAAGCCTAGCAAGGAAAACAACTCTGCAATGAACTGAATAACTTTTACACTTGTCTTACCTAAGCTTTTATGTGTTATCAGTCCATCCATTTCTCATTTCTGAAAACTGAAGCTACTATAGTCACTACAATTATTAGCAAAAATTCAGGTCATCTAGGAACAGTAAATACACAGAGCAATATACTTCCGCTATGGACAAATCCATACATCAATCCTTGTTTGAACTCAATTGAATTCAAAATAAAAAAAGGAGAAATACTGAGGAAAACCTGCAAAAATTCTTTCATATATATTCCTTAACCATCAGTGGCAGCAGTAAACATTTTTACTGAAGGTTTCAAAGCTATGAAAAGAGGTAGAAGTTTTGATCAGTTTGTCATTTATTCTGTTAAAGTTTTTCCAAAGGTCAGTTTAACAGACACAATCAGACACTACAGCTCCATGGGAGCAATGGAAATTAGCTTCAGTGTTTATGTCATTGATGAAGTTCTTAGTATGCTGGTGAAATTGCAATGAGCATATTTCATGTGTGCTGCTTGTCATCTTGAAAGCAAACTCTTCAGCTAGATCCTCTGATCTATTCATTTACAATCCTCTTCCCCATAACTGCCTGGATAAATAAAAAGGGGTGTTCTGAAAGTGTCTGAAATCCAAGTAGGAACCGTAATTAAGGATTTGTCTTTCTTCTGGACAGCACGGGGCATTACAAATTTAAAACACCTGAAGCCTTCACCTTTCCACACATAGGGCCTCACATGGGTTTTATAGTAAAGACGCTTCACTCTCTGTTCATCAACAGTCTGAGGCTGAGCAAGGTTTATGGCAAAAAGCTCACTGTCAGCCTGACAGCTGATATTCATTTTTGTCCTTGGGGCAACACTTAATCTGCAGCACAGGAACCCAACACAAGTAAAACATTACTGTGCAAACCCCAAAGTACCAGGGGAAAGGCTTTCTGTCCAGCCAGAATGGGACTGACCCCAGCATCACAAACAAAGACTGACCCCAGAATCACAAACAAATTCTATCTGAACTGTGATTCTACCTGAATCACAAACACTAGTGTCATGAGACTGTTGGTGCAAGAAAGGAAATCTTGGATACTGGCATGGCTATCTATTCTGCATCATATTTTAAAACTAATGTCCTCTCTTAAACAAAAATGAGAGTGTGCCATCTAATTCAACCACTGTCCATATCATCACAATGCTATTGCTCTTCTGTTGCTGAATAATACCTTCAAGGCCTGGAGGGGAAGGCAGATATATCCCTACATTTAAATTATTTTGCATGGGACATCCCATGGAGTTAAATGCAGCTTTCCATTCCTCTCTCCAGGATATCAGACAAAAATGTTGAAACTCTTGCTCTTGATGAAGCTTGACCAAATTTCAATGGCTTCATAGGTTGCTCTGTCAACTGAGCCAATCTAGTCCATATGGGACTGGTTTTGGTGCATTCCAGTCACAACTGCTGACTTACTTCTCAGCAAAAAAACATATTGAACTTTAGCAAGCTTAAGGTTTAGCCTGAAACTTTTAGCATTTTACATTGCACTGAGGTGGGCTAAAAGTAAAATAGTTGTGGCAGAATAATTTCTCAGTTCATCGTAATTTAAATGTGACTACTTGAGCCCCAATAAGTGATGTGGACTTTTCCTTAAACTTAAAACTTAAACTTAAAAGTTTGAGAATATTTCAAAAGTTCCACTTTATTAAAAATTGAGGGAAAATACTTTAACCATTACAGGGAGTGAAATGATAAATGGATCAATCTTTACTAGCAAACAGGAGTAATTAGGTCATACCTCATTTCTTTATTAGAGAAAGGCTTTGGTGTTTCATCATCATTATATAATCATTTAGTCTTCTCCAATCTCTGTCTTTATAGATATGGTAGACTTGGGCCCTGAATCTTCAAATGGTTCTGTGCAGGAGGAACCCCTTAATCAGCTATTTGAATCAACTGCAGAATTCTGGCTTTATACCGTATTTTCATTTTACAGTCTGTGCTTGTATGATAACACAGATAAAGCTTCCTGAAGGTTGCTAAGGGAAAAGTACAAAAATGAAATATCTTTATATGAAGACACTACTACAAAAATGAGAGTCTGAAATCTCTAGTAAGACACAAGACAAAGCACGGCCTATGGCATAATACCATCCTGGAAATCGTCCAATCCTCCTCTATTGTCTGAGGACAGATGTACAATCCACCAGATGTACCATGTGTTTGCTTTAGTACAGATCAGTATTGACCTGTTCATTTTCTAAAATAAGCCTCTGAAATCCAAAAAGAATGGGAAACATAATGAATGAGTTCTAAGAGAAATAAACAATGTCAAATCCTCTGAGCCTATGGTTTTGCTCCATGACAGACATTTTCTTAAGTCCACTTCCTCTTAAAGGAACTAGGAATGTTCTTATTGGCTGGTAAAAAGTCAGTTAGCAGCCACTTAAGAGGTTGGCAATGATAAAATCAGTAAGACTTACTCTAATGGGAATTTTTCTTTCCCAGGTCTTCAAAAAATCATTTTGCCTTACAGCAATCACCACAGGGAGGAAAATGAGATGTAGCATCTGTCAGTTTCCTTAGTGAGACAAGGTGACTTCACACTTCACCAACTGATAGCTAATAACTCTCCATCAAACACAGCCTCACCTTCTCTCCAGGGGTGTTGAATCCTGCTACTTTTCCTAAAAAAAAAAGAAATGCAAGTGTTAAATGTTTCCAAAAACCCAAAGACGTTTTAACTGGAATAAAACCAGCTTCATGGTGGGGAGTGGAGGAAGAATAACAACTTTTCCTTAGGCGTTTTAGTGCATGTAAAACAAGTTTCCTTCCTAACCACAGACAGTAGGACATGAGGCCAACTCAAGGGTCTAATGACAGCCCAACACTCTATTTTAGAAGTGGAAGTGCTTTACCAGTGTGTTTTACTTAACCTATAAGGGTCCCCACTTGAGGAACCAAAAAAATAGTCAAAAGAAACTCAGTGGGACTGCTTTAATAAAAATATGAACGTAACCTCCCAAACCTTTTTTTCTTTCCCACATTTACCTCTTTTTGTTAAACCTGATGGAAAACACTTGATTGAGCCTCTAAGCCTCCTCCTGCTCACACACCTAAAACCACAAAGCCTCCTGAGCAGCCCTTCAAGTCCTGGAAGGCCTCAGAATCACCAGCATCAGCAGTGGTGCAAACCCTACCTCAGGACTCTACACAGTTAAAATCACCTGCCTGGACCAGCTTCTGAGCAAATGTCATCATTCCTAGGTCATTGCAACTTCTTTTTCATTTCTTCAGATGCTTGGCTATAGTTATCATATTTGTCCCCAGGTAAGACAGGGGACAGGAAACATGCTGTTGCCCAAAGGAGAGTTTCTCCTTCCTCCTCTCTGCAAGTACATTCCCTACATTCCCTCAGCACACACAGTCCTGTCTTCCCTGTCTTCTCAATTTCAGCAGCACTGGTGCCCTATGGCCTCCTTCCCCCTCCTTTTTTTCTTTCTTTCTTTCCTTTTTTTTCCCTTTTTTTAAATTCTTTTGGCAAGCCAGTTTTGGCCATTCATTGTGCTGAAGTAAGTGAAAACTGATAGTGGGGATGGAGCAGAGAACACAAGAGCAAAACCGCCCTCTTTGGCAGCTGGAAGCTGCTGGAGTAGCACAGTTATCTTGTCAAATAACATCCTTTCATGGCACAATCTTTCAGTTTCGTTATTCCTCAGGTCCCATTCACAAGGTGTCAGATAACTATTTGGTAGTTAAAAATTAAAATAAAAAGGAGGTCGCATAAGCTCTGTAGAAAAGAAACACAACTGTAGAAAAGATTGACAATACTAAATAGGAAGTTGTCAGCAGCACTGAAAAGAATACCATAATATAATGAGATGAAACTCCAAAGATCCTCCTTCTGCAGTATGATTTTCCACAAAGTTCCTGGTTTTCTGTTTCCTTCACCACTGGCTGCATAAACACTAACCTTTTGAACTCATTCTGCTAGCTGAACAATAAAGAGAAAGGGAGGAGGAAAACAGAGCCATCACAACAGAGCACAGACAGCACTTATCTCACCCAACCATATCATTATGCATGGGAGGATGGCTCTATGCCTACAGTAGTGGGAAACAGCGGATGTGTCCTGTAATAACATTTCTGGCAGAAATTGTCCATACCAGCAGGATCTATTTCTCATGTACAGAATGAAAGCAAAAACTAAACAAAAAAAAAATCCCACGGGACTCAAGAATTAGGTACTTCTATGACCCAACACATTCCATCCAAAGTACATGTCAGAAACTGGTCTTGTTCTAAAATTGCCTATTTTCCTCCATCAGAATAAAGAGAGATCAGCCTGGCTAGCTCAGGTGTAGTGGTTTATATCACTAACATTTGAAGTGAAATAAACCTCCCCCATGTGGCAGGCAAGGTGTAACAATTGTCTGTGACATTATGCCATGGCAAACATGGTGTGACTTAGTCATGATTGGACCTCCATGTGCACCAAACATCTTCCCTCTCCACTTCTTAGCTCTAGATTTCCCTTTCTCATTCACATCTCTCAAATGCGCTAACTAAAAATCACTAATCTGTGATGACATGTGACTGGACTCAGGGACTCAGGTAGTGCCTTTTCTATAAAATCTTGTGTTTCAGGCAAAGAGTACGGTTTTTGTACGCTAATTTTCACCTTTCTGTTATGAAGGGCCAATACATAATGCTAAAGCACTGCAGCATTATCGAAACCATAAAAAAATGTATTTATATCTTATGTCCTCTGATTGCCTTGTAAACTGTAAAAGTAAAAAAAAATGGCATTTAAATGAACACAATGAATGAATTCTGAACACCCATGACTGAGATGTAGATACAGCGGTTTTTTTTGACAGCATATTCCTCTGTTGCTGTCCTTGTCCCAGGAGTACTACCCCAATAAGTATTCCATATCATAAGCTAAGCAGCCATTACAACCTACTCAGTATAGGCATTAGTATGTACTCTTTACATGTAGTACATAGAAAACTAGTGAAAGAAATAGGGAGGAAATTACATTTGGTTTTGTATTTAATAGAGTGATTTTCTTTATAATAGTTCTCTGGAGCACATTAATTTTATCATGGCTTTAATTTACATCAGGAGATAATCGAAAATCACGCTGTTCCTGAAGGAGGCCCTCACTGGAATCTTCTGCCTTTGCAACAAGGTGACATTCAATCCATTTTAAAGGGCATCATGGGAGTGCAGAAACGCTTCTCTACTTTGAGAGTGCCTGTTCTAATGACCAAACTTCAGAAACATTTGACATACAGCTCTGTGCCTAAGAGCACGTGAATATATTAAATGCTGTTTATAAAAAGCAAAGCTGTGCTAAAATGCCTATTTGCCCCCCACTGCTTAGCAATATTAAAGATTAGAGCCAATTGTTTTGTATACTGAAGAGCCTATAATGGCTTCTAGAGAAGGACGTGTCAGCAAACTAGATAAGGCTGCTGTTAAATTTTTGTTGCTGTGGACTGCTGACTTGGATCATTATACACTTAAATTGAGTTATTGTCATTGTTATATAACAAAACAGAGAGCTTTTTGCCTCCAGTAATGTAGCATATCTTTTAAAGAATGAGGTCTCCCAACTGATTTATAAAATAGTTCTCTTTGCATTACAGTACCAGGCTGTTGGGTGTTTCAAAGTGATTTAGATGAACTGTCCTATGAGTTTGTGTGTATTTCAAAAGACAAATAACAGTCTTGGGTGAACCTGCTTCCAATAATCTTTGAAATTTATTGAGTGACAGTGAAAGACAGTAAAATTACAACCCTCCTCTCTCCCATAATCTAAGATCATTTCATTCCAAAGAAAGTGTGCTCAAGGACTTGTGAGGGTTTTTTAAATTCCTAATAATTATTTGCTCAGATTAAAAAAACAGGACTTGTCCTGCTTTCCTCAGTCCAGGAATATTAGTTTTTTTATAATCTCAGGTTTTTATTCTTTAAAAAACAGTTACGTTAACACTTCTAAATTTAAACAAAGAATATGAACAATGGAAAGATCAGATGATCATAAAAATGAACTACTTAGAGCTACTTTATTTCAAACAAAGTGTACTGCTGGGGGAAACCATAACTATTCCTTTTCACCATTGTCTTTGCTGGAGCCAGAATTTCACTGTGCAAATTTTACACAGCTTTTTCCCCTTAAATGCATGTAATGGCAGATCGAGACAGGATGAAAGCATCTAAGCGTATGCTATTTTACTTAAATTCTTTTAATTCCCTATGCCTAGTCTCTGAAGAGCTGCTGTATTTTAAGAGAAATTCCATGGTGAGTAGTAAAGGAACTAAAATCAGCAGATGTAGGAATATACGACTGGAAGAATCTCATTCCCAGGAGTCTTAGACAAGAACATGTTCAAGCAATACAGGCCTATGCTAAATACTTTTTCAGTCTTCAAATTGCTTAGCTAAAAATGACAAGGTGTCTTTGTTTTCTCTTTACTCCCCTCATCATCTCCCTAGCCTTTCTCTGCAGCTTTTCTGGCTTCAGCTATCTTTCAGAAACACAGGTCACTGGGGTTATACAATAGTGAAGATGTTCCTCATACAATCACACCCTCCCTTCCCTCCCTCTGTAGTGGTGCCTCAACAGACACATCCTAGAATTGAATTTTTTTTCTGTAGCATTGCATCATTTGTGCTACTTGTATCATTCTTTGATCAAGCTTTTTCTTCTGTCTGTTTTAATGATGAGATCCCAAATCCTAGCAGAAAATCTTCATATGACCCATGTAATTCAAATTTTTAATTCCATCCCATTTCTGTGATCACAGTTCTCAAGTTCATCCAGTCTTGCCACTGGCATATTATGATCCTCTTCTGCATTAATGATGCCTCGCCAATTTAAACCATCAGCAAAATTAATTTGGCCTCTAAACATTGAGCCTTTACACAGACATTAATGAAAAGATTGCTGGAGATATATTCCAATAGTTTCTCCAGGGGCAGTCTAATAATAAACTCCCTCTACTCTATATGGTTATCTCCTTTTTTAGACAGTTCCTCTCCTGACAGGCTGGAGTTTTTTTACCATCCTCATTATTAAGTTTATCTAATAGGAAATTCATATACCATTTCATTGCAATTCTAATTAGTTAAGTATTAGTTAATGTGTTTCCTTTGCCTTGAAAATAATTGATTATACTAGAGAAGGTGAGAGGATTTTCAGATTTCTATCCTGGTAAATTTTTTTTACATTTATTCAGCCTCTCATTTGTTTTGATGTCCTTAATAATTATTTCTCTCAAAACACGTTCTGAATTTTATAAAGTATTCAGCTAACAGATATACGTTTCTCTGGTTACTTTTCTCCATAAACAGATTCTTTATCCACCACAGAACCACTTCAAAACCAAGAAAACTATTGAAAAAATTGCTACTGGATCTGTGATTCCAAGGGTTGAGTTTTCCCAATTCTTCAATAACAATTATCTGTTGCCTCGAAGTTATCTATTTCTTTAACTTTAGACACTCCTAGGGTACCCCTTACAGTGAACATTGACACAGCTGCATTTCCAACATATTTTCACTGCTTTCCTGGGACTGAAATTCTAAACTCATTTTCCGCGTTTCACTTATTTACGAGTTTCCTCCACCAACAAGTCCATGAATATCTCATTCTGCTGCTCTCCCTGGCCAAACCCCCTCCTTTGAAAGCACTTCTCTCCCATTCAGACTGAGAACTCTAGAGACTTTCCTTTGTCTGTTCTTTCATTATGACTGAAAGGCAGCAGGGCTCTTCAATTCAAAATATTTTTGTATTATACTCTTTTCTCAATCATCTTCATGCAAAAATTAAGCTTAAAATAGCATCATCATTGCTAGTTCAGTGACTATGGGGGAAAAAAATAGAAAGATTGCTCTTAAGAAATAAGGAGTTGACAGACTTCTTTACAGCATTTGTTTTCTAGTTTATCCTGGGGAACTTAATATTTTGTTAAATAAATACATTTCTGGTGCTATTGATTTTTCTGAAATCAATACCAGATCCACAGTTATCACTAAATCAAGGTCTGATGGTCCATTGTCAATATTACTACTTTTATCACCTTTCTAAAAGTAATTTTGACTCCAAGACAGTTTTATCCAATGTATTTGTTGTTTGGTTTGGCTGGGGGGAGTGTTGTGTTTATCACATGGCTAAGTACTGAGTGAAGTTAAGTTCTTTGATTCTGGCTTTTCTTATCCTTTAGACCCTTTGAATATTTCCCTGGTCCAGCCATGGCCACCTCTCTTTCCCTCTGTGATATTCAGTTTCATTCTGTACATTAACAGTTCTAATGCCTCCATTTTTGCCCACAGTCCTTGAATTGATATTGCACATATCCCCTTGTGGCCAGCCTCTACCCAATGCCTACCTATTAAGAGCTCCTTTTCATTTTCTTTATTTTCCCACTTCCTGATATACATTTATCCATATAAGAAACTTGTAATAAATTATTGTAGTAACAATAATCTTGTATAAATTTTATACAAGTGTCTCAGAGTCATCGCCTTTTGTCATTTAACGGTTTCAAAAATCTTTCTATCATTTTTGCAAATCAGAATTTAAGTACCCTAGTTGCTCAGGTGAAACCTATCCACAAAGAAAATATTTTTCTATGAATGTGTTCTGAAAACACCTACCTTTCTTTGATCCATGATTTGATCTCTGTTACTTTGTCATTCTTTGAGCACCTTTCAGAGAAATTAAACAGACGGAATCAGAGTCACAGAATGGGTAAGGATATAAGGGACCACAGTGGGTCATCTGACCCTACCTCCCTACTCAGAAACCTCTCTGGGAAATCTGTTCCAGTGCACAGTTACACACACACAGAGTAAAGAAGTTCTTCCTCATATTCATGTGGAACTTCCAGTGCTTTATCTTCTGCCCATTGCCTATTGTTCTGTTGCTTGGCACATTTCATTGAGGGCCACTCAAGTCTTCTGGTTATGATTGTTTTGATCCATTCCTGGATATATCCAGCTGCACCTGGATATATAATTTGTTTTGTTGTGATGGACAGGTAGTCAATTCTGCCCTACTGTGTGGAGGCTGTTCAGCATGGTATGGAAAGCTTAAGCCAGCTTTCTTAAGAGCTTGAAATCTCAGTGTTAACCATGTTCGAAGACTGCTCAAAAGACCTATATGTGAGGGTATTAAAAAAATTTGCCCCTTGCTTTAATGCCAAGACAGAAGCTGGATTTTGTTGTTGTTGTTGTTGGATTTTGCATTGCTTGTTGGAGTTTATTTATGGTGGTTGCTGAACACCCAAAAATTTAAAATCCTGACATAATCACTAGCATTCGTCTATAGTGACAAAAATAAAACCTCTCCAATATGCTCACTTCTGTGTGGCTTTATATTTTACCAGCAAGCATTCTCTTCAGTAAGTCTCACATTATTTAGCACTGCAGACTCAGAGGCATTCCCATCCACTTGTTCATGAGACTAACAGATACAGTAAGTGGATATATCTGTAGTTTTAACAAAAATTTCTGGCCTTCCATGAACATTTTTGAAGTGCAAATGGCAAAATCTTTTGCAAGAGTCGACAAATTATAGCCAGTTTTACATTTACAAAAGCATATATAAGAACGAAAAGGTTATGCACTAAGCCTCAGTAATTAGCTCCAATCCATCAATATCCATTGCCAATGACATGTCCACCAAGGGACCCACTTAAATCAAATGACCTTTCTTCTGACAAACACTTCTGCAGAACCACCAGCCTTAGCAGCCAACATATTTAGGTTTCACCAGTCCAGAGGCAGAGTGAATACGACACAGGAATTCTTCACTGAGAATGAGTTTTCACAAGAGTGCTGAGCTGGTCTAACATCTTCCTACCACTAAAAATACGGTTCAGCTTTCCCTTTTTCTCCCTCCCAGCTGTGTGTACTTACCACTTCCTTTGTGCTAGCTCCAACAGTTTGACGACTCAATTCAGCTCACTCAGCAAGCAAAAAAAGGGAGGTAATTTTCTGCCTGTTGAATAAGATGACATGTCTCATCAAGGGGCCAGACTGGCTTCAGAGACAGCAAAAGAAAATGAACAGGATCACACAGCCAGAGTGCAACGGGAAAAGAGGCACAGGATCTCCTGTGCTGGCAAATTAGCACAACCATCTTCAGAAATACACATTTTTTGTCACCCACATCCTAGCATTGAAAATGCAACTGATACTTTGTGTATCATCAGATCATCCACTCTCCATACACCACCTTGTTAAGCTCAGGCAAACACTTCAAGAGTTTTGTTATCTGAACACACACAAATCTCTATTGCCTAATCAGTAACTGAAATGATCATAGTGCTCACAATGCTCACATTTCTCTTTTAGACAAGATAGTCAGATATAAGTATTCACTTAATAATTTTCTTTTAGCTGAAAGTTGTATTCTCTGATGGCATGTGAAGAATTTGACCAAACCTGTGACATAAGATCCTGTTTCTTACCTGCAAAGTTCATTAAAAATACTTGAGATATCTGCCTAGTATTGTCTTACCTGTGTAAGTAGTGGTTTCACTTGTCACAAAGACAGCACAGGATCATACCTAGCAGTGGATGTATTCATAAATTAACATCCTCTGAAACATGTGCCCCAAACACACAAAAAAAAACAAAGAAAAAAACCCCCAAACAACAAACAAACAAAACCCCAAACAACAACAACAACAAAAACACAAAACACAAAAACCACAAACCAAATAAGTCAGGAAATCTTACTTAAAGAAACTGTAATAAGAAAACATACCTTTTGATCCTTATTGTAGCATCTATGACACAAAGCAGAAAAGCTGGTCCCTATATGTGAGGTCACACCTCAAGTCCTGTGCTCAGTTTTGGGCCCCTCACTACCAGAATGATCCAGATGTGCTGGAGCATGTCCAGAGAAGGTCAGTGAAGCTGGTGAAGGGTCTGGAGCACAAGTCTTATGAGGAGTGACTGAGGCAGATGGGGCTGTTTAGCCTGGAGAAAAGGAGGGTCAGAGGGAACCTTATTGTTCTCTACAACCCGAAAGGAGGTTGTAGCCAGGTGAGAGTCAGCCTCTTCTCCCAGGCAACTAGCAACAGGACAAGAGGAAATGGCCTCAAATTGCACCAGGGGATGTTTAGATTGAATATTAGGAGACATTTCTTCATGGAAAGTGTTGTCAAGCACTGGAACAGTAACTCCAGGGAAGTGCTGGATCACCATCCCTGGAGGTATTTAAAAAGGTGTGGATGTGGCACTTAGGAGCGTGATTTAGTGGTGACTTGGCAGTGCTGGGTTAACAGCTGGACTCCATGGTCTTAGAGGTCTTTTCTAACCGAAACAATCCTGTGATTCTACTTTATCTGTTGATCCATGGCTCACTGACTGCAGTATTTTATGCTTTGTTTATTAAGAAGTTACAGGGGAAAACTGTCCATTTGATTTGTGAGAGGAGGTGCTCCTTGGGTCAAAGAAAACTCTCTGTAGGGAGTGAATTCTGCCCCCAAGCACACTGACCTTCTAGATTCCAGGGTGGCAAAAACCCTGAGAAGTAGGAGCAGACACAAAACCAGGGTTCAGACCAAAACCCAGACTTTTTATATAGTGTTTACCATAACCTGTGAAGCCACTAAAACTGAGAGCAGAGCTGGAGGAAAGGACCTGTCCTTCAAGGAGCAATGGTTAAGAGAAATAGTTATTTTCAAAGCTTTTCATTTTTGTTCTTGTGCAGTAGATGAATTATCTCAGTTTCAAAACAAATGTATTCAAAACTGTATTCCAGTAAACTGAATTTTTTTTGTACTCAATGCCCTTTCGTGCTGGAGGAGGAAGGTGCAGGCAGCTCCGCCTTAGCGCTTTGGCTTATTGTGTATTCTATCTTACTTAGATCAGCAGGCTGTGCCCATTGCTAACCACCCATGCTATCTCCATACTAAATCCTGACATGCCAACCTTCCTTCTGCAGAGCAGCTTCTGCTGTATCTCACCATGCCTGCAAGCAGTTTCCTCCAGCAAAGGACCTGACCATCAGAAACAGCTTTGCTCCCATTCCCTAGAAACAGTTCCACCCTTGCCTGCCTTCTACAGGTAAAACCTCAGCCTCTCTGCACCAGATAATTTGATATTTCACTGCAATCAAGAGGCTAGGCATAGCATTTATCTCTGCATTAAACACAATACCTTTATTAGTTTTTAATAAAAATTCTAAAATATTGATTCACTTAAAGCAAAACTGCAACAGGCATTCTAAAACTAGTTTAAAATATTATTCAAAAATTAAAAACTTTTTCACAAATAAGCTTTCTGCACACTTGAGAGCAAAATATTATATACTGAACAGGAAATAATATTAATCTTTGAGAAAGACAAATTTCCTAGTCAGCAAAAATTTGCTGAAGTTGTATACTTTTTACAAAGAAATTAAATCACTGAGCTACTCTGGAATCCTTTATAGCTAATAATTAAAAATCTAAAATCTTATTTTCATTCTGTAATAAATATAGCTAACAATCAAGATAGATGAGACAAAACTAGAAAGGTTTGTTGGATGATTTAAGTTGAAGAAGTTGCTACATCAATATATTGTACTCCAAAAAGGGCATGCATCATTAAAAAAGAAGGCTTTATAATTAATATGTTTTCATACAACCTACCTTATTTCCCCTGAGATCACTAACCAAACCCTTTTAAAAATCGATTAGTTCAAGCACTTAGCCCAGTACCGCTTCAGAAAGTAGCAAGACAGATATTAGCTGAATTTAAAATTACAGCAACTTTATTTTTAATTACTTCCCAAAATGTCAGATTTACATATTATCAAATACATTTCAGTGGCACAACTGACCACTAAGCATTTTTGGACAGGGCCAGAAAAATTAATTATATTCTTTATAAAAAATTCACTTAGTATTCAGAACATCTGCATTGTTGTCAGGGATAATAAATGTGATTAAACTTGTATAAATTTCACTATATTAACCAGTACAATAGCTCAATAACTTTGCTGAACTGAGCTATGCTATACATTGCAACACTGAAATAACCAAGTATAATGTAGCGGAGTTCTAGGAAAATATGTGAGTTCTGGAGGGAAGAATTGCAACCTGCCAAGGATAAATTCACTTTCTTAAGCTGTCAGCAAAAGGGAAATTTCTGGAACTGAGACATTTTAATAAACAATGTTTAATCAGAACTTATGCACTGTTAAGGCTTAGCAATACAATTGTCCCACTTATGTTAATATGTAGTTCTCAGGGTTTGGCTGTTTTAATTTAGAAAAAAGACTTTGTATCATGTTGCAATGGATTTATGGAAAAAGTCCTGCCAAAGATGGACTGATGAATCAGAAGTTTTTAATGTTGTTTAAACACGTGTTAAGATGGCTTTTTGCAGAGTCACTGCTACTTCTTCCCACACCCTCTGTAAGACTCCTTATCTCTCAGGCAGAAGTGTCCTGGGAAGATGTCCTAAGGTGTTTTCATTGGTCTTTTGTTAACCCCTTCCTTATTTGGCTGTTAACTCCCTACCCGATTGTTTTTTTTGTAAGACCCCTCACCTGTGATTGGTCCCCTTTGACCCTCCCAAGAGCTTTATAAACCCCTACCCCACAATAAACTTCCTCTTTTGTCCGTCTCTCCCTGGTGGTCTGGTGAGTGCTCCTTTGTGGGGTCTCAGCACCATGTGGGTGGGGGGCAGGGTGGAAGGGCATACACCTTCCAGGTAATGGACTGAAGCCAGGCCTGAAGGTTCCCCCCTCCAACTCATCTACCGTAAGTATCAGAACATGGTTTGTGTTTTGAGGCATTATGGTTGGCTGAACCTGGGGGAATTGTGTAGTATCCCTGTGCTCTTCCTGGAGGCTGATGAAACAGGAGTGGTGTTTGGCCCATACAATGCAGTCATACTGCTAACACTTGACACCTGCATCCTGAACAAAGTGTAAAACATAAGTAGCAAAATTTCCAGATGAAAGGTATTTTTCTCTTAATGAGGTGAAAGTCCAGGCTCCAGAGAACTGTCAAGATAGACAATAAAGCACCCTATACCTCTCAGAAACTTGGTAACTGGTGGATGCCCCTGGTGAGACAGGAGGAGCTCCCCTGGAGCTGAGATCCCACTGTGAGTTCTCCATTACATCCAGTGGGTGAAGACTTGAAGTGTAAGAAAAGGAAACAGTGAAAGTTTAGGCCTGATGTGTCTTTAAAATTAGGGTGTGCCAACTGGAACATCACTGTTCACCTGGATGCAAGGGAAGGACTACTGGCACCTGCAGAGAACAGTTTCTTGTGCTTGGTCTTTTCTTTTAGGAAAAAATGTGCCACTCTCTGTGGTATCTGTTTCTATGTCTGCTGACTGGAGGTGAAGCTTAGATGACAAGAAAAGTATTCAATACTACTGAAGGAGCCCCCATCCTGATATTAGTTTTGCTTTTTTCCAAAAGTCACACAGAAAAACACCCAAACTCTCCAACTTAAAAATATAGTCCTTAATAATTACAGAAGGCTGCTTGAGAACCTCCCTGCTTAAGTGCAATGTAGACGATGTGCAAACAAGAGCTAAGAATGGGGATATGTGGCCTTTGTGCTTGGCCCAGTCAACAAGGATGTATAACATACAAACAGTGGAGTCAAAATTGAGGAAAGAAAACCAAGTGATAGACATGCTTATTAGAATGAGAAAATGTCTTGTGAAACCTGGCATCTGCCATTAGTCATTCCTAAATAATGGTGTCTCTGCAAAAAAGTTACAAACATAAAGGGACAAAAGTACCCAGGGACCTTAAGTCAGCTGATACAGAAAGAATAAATTATTGAAGGAGAGTTGCAAATAGTAGAAGAGCATATGCAATGATTCAGAGGATAAGGCAAAGGCTGAAGTATGAGGAAACATTAATAGCACTTGTCATGGTTTGAGATTGGCCCCCCCTCGAGAAGAGGGGGACTCAGAGGTGATTGGGTGCCAGGGCAGTGTTCCCTGAAGAGCCAATCACCACTCATGTTGTTCGCCTCTGCTCAAAATCATATATACACAGCCCACCGGAAGCTGTTGAGAGAGTTCTGCTGTTGGTGTCTGCAGCATGTAGGTGTGGAAGGCCGGGGGGTGGCTGGGCTCCTTCTTCCCCCTCCAGGGGGGAGAGGGGAGCCCTGTGGCCCCCCCCAGCTCTGCCTAGCTCAGAGCAGAGTTAGAGGCAGCATTTTGAGTGTGTGCAGTGAGGGAAGAGACTCACAGCACCTGAACCTGACCTGAGGTAAGAGGAGAGGCAGGCTTTGCAGCCAAGCCTTCTCCCCCCCCTCGTTTTCTACAGCTAAGCTGTGGAGGGGGGCTTTCCTTTCCCTCCGCTGGAAAGTGGAGGAGAGGCTCAGCATTGAAGCTGAGCCAAGTGGACGGGCCGTGGAGGTAGGCCCGGTGCTCGGCACAAGAGTCCCAAGTGAAATTGGAGACGGACCCCCCTCCCCCCAGAGAGAGAGAAAGGGGCCCGGAGGATGTCTCTGCCACGCAGGACAACCGAAAACCCGAAGAGAAATCCACATGTCAGGACGTGGAGGCTTGATAAGCAGAACTACACTGCAGCAGCCTATGAACCGAAGTATGAGAGAGAGAGAGAGATCACACAGTGGCAGGAGAGGAAGGACTCAAAGCTATCTTCTCGGACTTCATGAGGAGGAGAGACTACAACAAAACAACTGGAACTTGGTGAGGGGGGAGCATTCAGACCCAGAACACTCCCACAGAGGGACTGGTTACTTTCCAGCCTTGAAAAGGCTCTTTCCTGGACTAAACTTAAAGGAGGGGCTTGAAAGGACTGATTGATAGAGATGTAATATATATATATAGTTGTCTTTAGTTTGTATAGTATTTATTTGTGTAAATAAATGTATATGCTTCCCCTTTCCCCTACAGAAGCCTCTGATCTGAAAGTTTCTCTTTGGTGTTGGCATAAATTGTGGGAGGGGTGGGGGAAGCCTGAAAATTGGATTTTAGATTTCTAATGTGGCTCAAACTTCCACAGCACTCTAAAAGAATGTTTGAAAGCTTCTTATCCTTTTAAAAAAATCCATCTCAATTAGTACAATAACCCTTTGAAGTGTCGTGGCAAAGAACATCTTGTGGTGAGGCAGCTCCCTGCTGCTTTGTGAGGGGAGTGTTGTTCGATTTCTTTACCTATGTCATGGCCATGAGGAGGGAAATCAAAAATATTTCCATCCATAGGCAACGCTTCCTACACTAAGTTGTAACATAGCCATTTCTGAGGCAAAACATACAAATTGCCTTGCAAGACATGGTGATGCTCTATGGTAATTCACTAATTGAAATTCCAGGGATAACTTGAATAAATGATTCCAGGGATTAGTTAAGCTATAGAAAACTGGTAAGAAAAACAGAGCTTAACTTGTGTCTTAGTCTACCCAAGCAGAGAATTCGTATGGAAGACTGAAATATATTGTACCCATCAGTGCCTTACCTAAGCACCTTTTGTACATAGAGAACTTGAATACAATGCTGACAGAAGTAAAACATTGCATAATAAGTCCTGTTTCCTGCAAGACAGAGATTCAAACCATTATCACCAAACCTTAGCTTTGTCCTGTAGCCAGGACAAGGAAAATCCTGGCTTTAAGCTGGTCTTGTTTCAGAACTTGTTGCATTCTCCATGTACTTCCTAACCTCTGGGGAAAATGAAAGCCAAGGAGATAAACTTCTCATCTGAGTAGCAAAGAGAGGAAGAGACAAAAAGAGATCCATCTCTGCCTCCCATGTGAGGAGTCTCCCTCTGTTCCTTTTTTCCACCTCTTTCCCTTCCAGGCCTGGGAAAAAGGACAAAAGACACTGCAATTTGTCCCCTTCTCAAGGAGTAAGTAAAGCGAGGTACTACAGGAGAACCTGTGGATGAACAGTTCTTGCAGGGGCTTAAAGATAAGCAGGTAGACAGGAATAAGACTAGGGACCAGCACTGCCTTATCCTAAACACGTGGTGAAGAGGTGACATTATTTGCAGAATTACAGCAGCATACATGCATGCATATACACACGCACACGTACACAAGCCATGCATGGCAAGGGGCAAAGAAAGTTCAAAAATTAACCACAAGCCTGAAATATAACATAGTCTTTTTAAAAGCAAATATTCACATTTGGGGGCCAGTCCCAAATTATGGGGCCTGACTCATGATTTTGAACCTTTAGTATTAGCAGCACGGACCTTTAAGCTGTAATTACAGCACTCTTAATTAGATTGGGAGATTGCTCCAAGCTTCCTGAGACAAGTAACAAATATAGACACCCTCAAGGCAGTCATATACATTTATGGAAACAGCAATTTAAATAGCAACTATAAATGGATCAAGTGGATCTGCTGACATCACCATAATGAAAAATTATTTTTGACACCACCATATGAAAAATTATTGAAAAGAGAGTCATTCTCTTTTTTTTTCCACTAAATCGAAACACACGGATGTGATTTAAAATCACTGTTGAGAGAAACAAACAGTTCTTTCATTCATCCACTACAGCACACTTTCTGAATAGAAGGTTATAAAGAAGTTGTGTTACACAGAAATAGTTCTGCACACCCCTGTTGCACCAGTAGGAAGCTATCAAAAAAGCAACCCTGACGCTGCATTCTTTGCTTCACTTTCTCCATGCATGAGGTTACCTCTGGGTGCATTCCTCCCATTGTGGGGTTCCATTTCCGAAGGCTTGAGGTGGATGGGGAAGGGGTTACTCCAGCTCCAGGGGTTTCTTCAGGGTCCTGGACGCATGGAGGGGTTAGGTGCTCACCCCTCCCCCCACCCACGAGGTCCCATGGCTCCCGGAGAGACAGCACACAGCTCGTGGAGAGGAGGCGAGAGAGGAGTTTATTGTGGTTAGGGGTTTATAAAGCTCTTGGGAGGGTCAAAAGGGACCATGTAAGGTAAGGGGTCTTACAAAACACCAATCAGGCAGGGAACAGCCAAATAAGGAAGGGGTTAACAAGAGACCAATGAGAAGACTTCTTGATATCTTCTCAGGACATTCCTGAGACAGAGATAAGAACTGGCCGTGGGGGATTGTGGGAAGAAGAAACATGAGTTAGCAGAGACCACAAAAAAGCCATTTTAAAACATGCTTAAACCACAGTTTTCCCATATAATGCAGGTTTACTGCTACAGTTACCAGTTTCTCACGGTAAGATTTTAACCACATTCCTGTTTGCTCTTCTTATTTTCTACTTCTTTCCTAGTGTTTACTTTGCTAGACAAATCCAGCTTGGTTTTAACAAATATGAAACAAAGATTGCATTACCTTGCCAAATTCCCTCCTACCAAATTACTAAATTACTGAAGGTAAACCCTATTTCAGTAGACCTTGGTTGTTTTGCTTGACCTCCAGCAGGTGTCCAATTAAGTCTGAACAATTTATATGATATTCCATTCCCATTGATAGTTCTAGAATTAAACTGATGAGATCTCTAGAGAAGGATCATCAGTGTTACACCTTTCATCTTTAATTACACTGGTTGAAGATGAATGAATGTACCAGAAGGATCCCAGCTGGGAAGTAGCACGCTTATTAGATAGTCGATAATTTAATATACACTCTGAATTCTGATTATTTTCTTAAAACAACTGAAGAGCTTTCAACATATCTTATGACAAAGTCTAGTACTTATTCAGCTGGACATTGACTGTATTCTTTATCTTTTAAAAAAATACTACTCAGATGCAGCCAAAGAACTGCGACTGGCACTATAGAAGAAAGAATTTTAGACAAGGTGAGTTAAAAGGTCCTGGTTAAAGCATTCAACGTGTCATTTCTAAAAAATAATCCAAGGGAGCACACAGAGAAGTAGACTAGAAGATCCCTAGAGGACCCCCTGGAGTCCCATCAGAGAAGACTCTCAGTCCCTCTGCTCCAGCACTGTAGCTCCAGCTCCTCCTCATGTATCTTACTTCTCAGAATGCTTCATCAGAAATGAAATGCTAAATGAGTTCAAATTCAGAGTGAGTCACAGTAAATTGGACTTGCTAGGTAGAGTCTATAATATAGACACCTAACATTAGGTCTCAGCAACTAGAGGTCTACACTTGAGCTACTTGTCTGGACTTCATATAGTCTGTTGAGAGAAGTAGGCATGGAAATAATTCCTTTCATTTTCAGAAAGAGGTAATAAAAGAGATCAGATAATACTGCAAAAGTACCATCCGTAGGGGCCAACATGAATGATGCTAAATTATTTCAGTATTGCATCCTTAAAAACTACTCAAGTCTTGCCCAGCATACCTCCCTAAGGTGTGTGATGATCCATACCTTGAGTGGGGACACCCCTCAGGGTTACTTCTCAAAGCTGAGTGAAAGAAATTTGCCCAGTCATTAATAACAGGATTTGCTAGCTTTAATATAATTGCTTCAATATTGTTTTAAAAAATAGCACTATACTAGTAGTTACAGAAATCCTTACTGTGTAGTGAATAATTCTGATTAAGCTCTTTTTTGTCTAATCATTATCATTATTTTAATCAACTTAAATAAATAATTCATTTTATTTATATAAATATATTTGGGTTGCCATCCTTAATCCTGCAGGACAAAGTCATATAAAGGCTCAGTTGCACCTTAGACATAAACTGTTAACTGAGTTTGGGGATAGGATTGGATCGAGTCACATCTAGGTTCATCTCTGAGAGGAGTTACGAAAGCAAGGGGGTCCTTTCTGCACCTTGTGACTCAAAACAAGGACTTCTCTAATAAACTTTGTCTGAAGCTCCCACCCTGCCTCCAACAAACACATTGACCTGTTTTACTTGAGTAAACTCACTGGCATACGAACAGTGCATTTTCAGTTGTTCAGGGCTTGCCTTGGAAGGGAAAAGATACATTTGACAGCCTCGTGCCTGTGCTCTGTCCTTCTAGACTCCAGTGAAGTTGAACTGAATGGCTGAAGAAAGAATACCCTCCACAGCAGACAGTAAAACTCAGATCTTCTACTCTTACACCTATTTCATGGGTAGGCGCAGCTCAGAACAGAGACGATTTGATGTGATTCTATGGGAAGTTTGACTAGTCCTTCCACTGGGCATATTTCTATGCTGTATGCTCATTTTCTTATTGATTTGCTGCTTCTCAGTTTTCCAAAAATGAGTCGAGTGAGTCACAATACCAGGCAAAAGCCATCTTAAAGATCATATACATTGAACTGAAACACAGCCATTGGGAACTGAAAAGAAAGTCATGGGTGACAGAACTAAGGTCTCACAACTTTTTAGATTGGTTGCACAATTCTATAAACACCAAATCCAGACACAATATTCTTTTACTTCTCTTGTACAGAGATGCTCATCTTTTGTATCAAGTGGTAGGATTGGCTAGTAGTAAAAAAAATTATCAGAAAGCAAGGATTCTTCTTTCTGCCTCTGGAAATCAAAGAACACTATGACATTCCAGAGATATACTGTGATGTTTGCTTCATTTAAGTTCTGAAAAACTTGAGGAAACTCCACTTCAGAGTAGATATCGTCCAGTGTCATGTCCAAAGTAGTCAGTGATAATATTCAGAGTTATTTTGAGGAGCATAAAATGAGAAGTGAGACCCTGCATATATGCACAGCAAGATTTACAGATACATGTGCCATAGATACAAGTTCCTTACACTCTTTTTTTAATTTTATTTTTCTATATTGAAAGAATCCATTCTGCTGCTTCAGATTCAGTCTGTTATCAATTAAAAATGTTTTACAGCTCAAGATCAGTCAACCAAGGGGTTTAGTAAATATGTTATTTATATAGTTATTTGTTAAAATGAGCTTCACTGCATTATGGAATGTTACGACAAATTGTTGTGCCCTTTAGACTCATTACAAATGACAAAATGCTAAACAAATCCTAAATAGGTATTCACCTTTTATCACACAAGAACATAAATGTTTAGATCTCATCCACAAGGGAGTCTTTTTAATCTTCTTCCTTTATTAACCATAGAAAAAAAATATTGTTGTTTTTCCTGCCTTTCTCTTTAAAAAAGTCTGATAATCCTTGTTGGGCAGGGGTGGGTGGGTATGTGGGTGTGTGGTTAAAACAGATCATCTTTCACGTAAGGAGCAAATCAATCTCTAGTGAAGGAAAGCCTAACTAGACTTACTGACTCTGGCTTGCCAGGTACTGTCTCACAGGGAGACTTTAGTTAAGTGTCAAAGGCAAGCCAGCATTTTATAAGGGTACTTTATCGTACAGAAGCAAGGAGTGCATTATCTTATCATCTGGTCTTACAACTTCCTGCTCCATTGTGCTGTTGTAGATTAAAAAAAAAAAAGAGGATATAAATGTCATCTTCTCTGTCATCAACCCAAAATGTATTAGAATTTTATTAGAAAATAAGTAGCAAGACAGTACAGCTACATTTCCTCCCTTATGCTGTGCTAAATTGCTTGTGAAAGTGATATACTATGACTCTTACGCTGAATCCATTGCAAAATACAGAAGAGAAGCCTACATACTGTGTACATTAAATGATAATGTTAAATTGGTGATGAAGAAATGAACATCTCCCTAAATCTCCAAGCAGGTTCTACAAATTTTCGTTTTGAAGGATAAAGATAAATAAAGAAATTGTTTTCATCTAGGACTAAGCAAATGATACTAGTAAGCATCCTTGTTGATATACACAGGTCACAAGCTATTAACTTTTTTGTTAAGATATCATTTTTTAAAGAATAACCAAAAAAGAAAGTGCTCTTGTATTTCTCTGCCTGGGACAGGTAGTTCCATCTTTATTAAAAGTCAGAAAAGTCTTCAGAAAGAAAATAGATTTCTGAGCCAAGAATTTAGAGGCTATGAGATGTTATTAATATTTCTGCGAGACAGAAACAGCCTCAATTCATTTAGGTTTTAAAATATACAGATTGGAAAGCAGAAGTCAGAAGGGATTCAATTTATTCCTAACTGGTCAGCACAAGGTTAAATAAAGAAGCAAGTTTTGTATGGACTTCAGGCTCCCTCCTTAAGGGTAAGTTTTACCCAGAATGGAGCACATGAAGAAACTGCAAAGGGTGGATCCAAAAAGCCAAAACAGTGCATCAGCAAGTAGCAGGGGTAAGCCTCACTTGGGAGCTCTTTGCTCACAGGTAAACTTGGCAGTGTTGATTTTTCTGAGCTAGTGAAGGTAACACCTCTAATTCTTGTAATATGAAAACAAAGTCCTGCCCTTCAGAACATCTGCTTGAAGTCCCACGCTTCACCTTCACAGCAACCTGCAAAGATCCAGAGCAGTTCCCACACACACATAGCAAGGCAATCTCTTCCACCTTGAAATTAACCCATTCTCACAGCAGGACCCAGGCAGCCTCTGTAAAGAGTCCATTTCTAATTCTAATTCCCATGGCTGTGGGTGGTGATGATAGTCCATAAAGCTATCAAGCTACACAAAAGAGAAATTAAAGCTCTTCAGGCTGAAACTGCAGATGCAGAATATAACTGACCCATCTAACACTGGCAGCTGCTTTCCAGACATTGGAGATTTGAGCATGTGTAGTGGGACAGGGATTTCAGTAATTGAAGCAGCCTGCAGATGGGACCTGAACCAGCACATTTTCAATCCAATCTTAGTTCAGTTTAAACTGGGACTAAAATCCTTCTAGTTTGGGTCCCAATTCAGGCCCATAATTATCATGATCAGGTCCAGCAATTCCTTGGAGCATTTAACACTGAAAAATGCTGCATTTAAAAAGAGGAATGGGCATGTGACAAACGCAAAACTTCCAGGTGCAGCTCAGCCAGAGGGACAGTCCTTGCTCCCCCAGTAGAACAGGCACTCTTCACACTTGTAGCAGAGTGCCACAGGGTTCTCGTACCTCTCCCATCTGGCTTGAGAAGATGTAGAGACACTGCGGCACTGTGTGGGTGCTGCTGCGCTGTAGAAATCAAACAGAAAAGAGGACAAAAATAACGTCTCTGCTATCTGCTTACATCCCAGATGTACAGAATGATACACATTTATACAGTGATGTACCCCACAGGATTGCCAAGGTTCAAAAGACATAGAGAGGGCTCTGCTGCAAAAAAATGCATTCCTCCATCTTGCAAAATAATAGACCAAAAGAATAGAGCTAAGTGACCAGAAAAAAGTACCTGAATTAATAAGTACCCATCTGCCAAACATCATGGGCTTGTATCATAGTGCAGAAATGAGGGCTTCTCCCGCCCACACCGGGAAAATCCAGGGCTGTGGAGGATCAGAGGAGGGTTAGGAGCAGGAAAAGCTCCATGTGATGTAGCCTTGAATACCCGAGAAGACAGACAGCTCCAGTGTTCAACAGCTCCCCAGCAGAGATGTTACTTTATGGCCAACTCAGCATTTGAAGTGGTAACTATTTGCAGGTTCAGTCCCAAACTGACTACAATGATTTCAAACTTAGTTTGGTATCTCTCTCTGTTTCAGGAAAAAATAAAGCTTTGAACCAGTTACATGCTCAGAGTTAGTGCTAGGTTACCTGCTTGACTTTGAAGAAATGAGGAGAAAAAATACATCCATATATGGAAAATGAAATCCATTTTCCTTCATTGTTAACAAATTGTACCTCATTCCCTTTGTCCAGAGACAGAAACAGTAACCGGATCTTCAAAGGTACTGGCATTGCTGTCACTCTCAGAAAGGCTGTTTGTGAGCATTCTTCATCAACGGGTATTTCATCTCTGCATACAGACCCTTCTGCTGCCAAAATGTCAGGCTGGGTCATGTGCCTTCAAGACAACTTTAACTTGGGCACATTTCTTCAAAAGATACTAAAATGATTTACATTTTTCCTTCCTAAATCAGCATTTTCAGTATAATTTGTGTCACTGCCAACTTCCTCTCATTCTTCACCTCTATTCTGGCCCACCTTTCCCTTCCTTTGTGTGCTCCTGAATACCAGTTGCATGCCAAGAAACCCATATTGATGAATGCAAGGTTTGTTCAGTTTAGTAGAGGAAACTATACTGTGCAGCCATCTATGTAACCTACACTAAAAATCTATCTAGCATTGGCTTACATCTTTCATGAATAGGAGTAACTTTTCTGAACAGGATATTTTCTTTACAAATGGCACATACCCCAAACCTGGACTTTTTTTTCTCATTGCATCATATTAAGCAGTTTATGTCAAGATGACAGAAAGTGACCTCTATTCTGCCAGGAGGAGACTGGGACTTGATGCAGACTTTTGGACTTTGAACAAGCACCCAGATACTATGGTGGTTATTTCACACCGATTTCTGTTCTTTACTGCTGATATTATTTTCCCTGACTGGTTAATTTTTCCCATCCACGTGCCTCTTCCATCAAGGAAAATTATTAAACAATTAATTTAGTTTGTTTAAAGGCTGCTGGTTTGGTTTGGGGTTGTTTTCCCTTTCCCAGAAATACATTTAATTTACCTTGCATTACAGTGTGCAGCAGGAATCACAGTGCAATTTCAGGAGGAATTAACAGGCAAGAGCTGCACACTGTTCATATCCCACAGAACTTGATAATAAGTTATTACTCCTCACTCTCAAAGGGGCAAACAGAGCCATGAGAAGTAATTGCTGAGATATTCCAGTGCTTCTGCGGACACAATGGTGTGAGTGTTTCCATTGTGGTTCAGCATACCGTCTTCACTTACATTTACTGCCAGTGCCAAGCACACAATATGAGGGCACTAAAGTCCTTTCAGATGTTGATGACTCACACTCTTTAAATATGTCACATGCCCAGACAAATCCACCTTCCCATAGAAGGCACCAAATGCCGCTAGATGAAGCAGATATTTCTAGGCAACCTGACCATGACTGCAAAGCGACCCTCATCTATTTCAGATTTATCAAATCATCAAAGTCTCCTGCTCCTGCCAGACTCCTGCTGGCAGTTCAGAGAGGTCGTTATATAACGACCAGCTGCCTGAGCCAACTGAGGCAGAAAATACTGCCTCCAGGGGATCAGGGCTGTTCCTGACGGAAGAGGAGCCCAGGGGAGCTGAAGGGACACAGAACAGCCAGTGTCCTCTCCTAACAGGGTGATGACCTACTATATCTGAAAAGAGGGAGCCCAGTGACTGTGACAGCCATCAACCTATGACAGCTGGTGAGCATCAGACAAGGTGAATGAGTCAGACCTGAGGTCTATTCAGAAAGACCTTTTTGGGAACAGGGGGAAGCAGAGATTGGGACCTGACTGGAGTATAGGTCTGGGGTCCCTCCAGAAAGTCCATTAGGAAGTCAAGACAGAAAGAAATCGAGCAACCCTCAATATTTCTCAGCCAGGACTGGGGACCTGTACTGAAATGGAACTCCTTGTCCACAGGCAGGGGATGCATGAGTGGTAATAGCAATAGAGGCATTTGGGTGTCCTTATGGCCCAGGCAGCATCCTTTCCCTTTCAAAGGACAGTAAATATCAAGGTTAGCCAGCCAGCTTTTACAATGTTTTCCTCATGTACACACACCAGAACACAGGTAATCACAAACATCTGGAAGTTAGCAACTTCAGTCTACCACGTCACATCATAGTAAATCAGATACCAGATATCAACCACAGTGTCAAAACCAGACATTTAGGCAAAGAAAGTTCACTCGGCCTTTGCAATTTTATTCCAACAAAATCCTGAATCCCCAAAACCTAGCAACATTTTACCATAGACAACACACAGCCTGCTTACTAAGCAAAGATACCTCATCAGCAATCACAGAAGTACTAATAATGTCAAAATGACAAGGTGAAATACAGAGGAGGTAGTACTCCCAGACATTTACCTACCAGGAATGTTACATATGAATTATGTTGTGAAACAAGAGGTTAGTAATAAAAAAACTAGCTGGTAAGTATTGTAGCAGTTTATTAGAAATGTGGGCTAAGTCAAGCCCATTATTGCAATCACAAATGGAATAACATCTGTAGCTATGAGGGAGAAATCAGAGCAGACGACTGCACAGAAAAGACTCTCTTTATGGACTGCTCAGGCACTAAGAACTGCTCAGCCAACAGTCCTTTTCTGCTTGAGTGTCATTTCCAAGTGCTTTATATTTTGCTCTCAGAGACTTACACAATCAAAGCCTGGAGTTAAGATGATGGTTCCACATCAAGCAAGAAGCTAAAGGTAGCTTTCAATCCCTGTACTAGGCACATTCTTTTTCAAAATATACTCCTTATCTAGTTTACCAAATATTCACCACAAACACCTCCAATTTACGAGTAGGGAGGAAAATGCTTTGATATATCATGTGGCCTGTTGCCTTTGAGAGTTTTACAGCACCATGGTACCTCACCAGTTCTGGTGTAAACAGGGCCAACTTCCAACAAAGGCAAAATCAGCAATTAACTTGGGCAACAGACATCTGAAAAGTGCAAATTTCCTACAAAATCAGGCACTGATGCTGTCATTGTGGAGGAAGGATGGGGCTGCCTGCAGTAGATCCACAGCATCAGTTGCTTCCGAAGTTGCTCACCTGCATCTCCCCCTGCTTCCTCACCCTCCCTTACCCATCCTCTCTTCAGAAGCTGCTTGTTCTCCCAGTCCTGCTATTGCTGACACTGCCCAGAAGATCAGAGCAGGTTCTTGGAGTGATAGGCAAGAATTGCTACACTGAGTTTGGTGGAAATTTGCTGATGCAAAAGCAGTCTTCAGTGATACCATGCAGCATGCTACTGTAACCCCAGTAATGACTGACTTGGCAAATTTCTTTTCCAGACAATCTAGCTCAAAAATAGCAAGTAGACTCTCTTTTTGTATTGTTTACCTGCTAGGAAGCACGGGA
Organism: Neopelma chrysocephalum; assembly: GCF_003984885.1. Lineage (NCBI taxonomy): Eukaryota > Metazoa > Chordata > Aves > Passeriformes > Pipridae > Neopelma > Neopelma chrysocephalum. The sequence continues at coordinate 5,094,952 of NW_020897692.1, forward strand.
TAAATGAAGCATGCACGTGCATGCACAACTTCTGTATATTGGGAAAGTTACCTGCCCTTCACTTTCTCATTTATTAAACCCTTACTTTGACAGGTTCTTGCACACATGCTTGGACAATTTTTAGAAGTATCATCAATCTAACTGCAGTTGAGTTGCTCTCTCACCCTCCTGTTCAGACTTTGACTGAACAGTTTCTTTTAATAAATGAGTGATATGGCTGGGTGTTATCAACCTACTGTAACATTTAATAGATATTCATAACATGTATTAATCATTAGGAAGTTTACAAAGGATTCAATCCTGTAAGGTGTGGAGAACACTCGATTCTCCTTGAAGTCAGCGAAAGAAGAAAGGATGAGATTTTCGTCCTCCAAGGTACTGTGTTACAAATGCCAAGTCCTCCTTCTGGACGTTAGAAAAGTGAGCACAGTTCTCTGAAGCAAATGCATGTGTATATTAGTTTGTTTTACTAGTACCTTGTTCCTTGTGGACAGAATGATTTACTTTTGTTTTAAAAGTTGTACCACAAAAAAAAAGCCAAATTTATCCCAGGTACAGAAATCTGTGCTCAAATAGAACTTTCTGCATTTCCTCTGGATGCTTTGAATCAGAGAAATACTGCCAGACAGATAAACACCCATACAGAAAATGACAATGTTCACATTCCTGTGCAGAAGTCAGAATTATAAACTTTGTGAATTAAAAACCAACCAAGTATATAAGAACACTAACACAGCTTCCTAAAATTTAGCAACTTATTAAAGTGAAATGCAGATTTACAAGTAAGATTTATGTGAGCCAACTTGAACAAATTTCAATCAGTTTTATTTCAAAAGCTTGTGGGATCCTGTTCATCATTTATATTAAATTATCAAATATAACCTCATTACTGTTATTTTTCCCTTTATTTGGATTCTAGGAATTAAGTTTCAATTCCTAACATAAAATAGAAGGGAATGCGAATAAGAATGTTTGATCCTAGTAAAATATTGTTTGTTGGGATTTTTTTTTCACTCAGTTCACTAAATATCTACCAATTCTGCTGGTTTATTTACAGATGTATTCATGCCCTGACTGCTGTTCAGACACTTCTTGACATCATATTGTAAAGTTAAATATTTCATGAAAGATTACAAAAGATGCCACCTAAATTCTATATACCACAGGAGATGATGTTCTTTTCCCTCAAACAGAATCTTAGTTCTGTAGCTCATTTTCATCTTGAAAAAAGTGATTTTCAGTACCACCTGCAGACTTGCAGCTCAAGTCTGGTAATCTACTTCTTCACTATATAACTGAAGAGGTTATGGGTAAGGTTTTTGTATCTCCATAGATTATATTGAACAAGCCTTTTTTCTGAGAGGGAAGTCTTGACTAGTGAGTGCCTTTTACATAAGCAGTATTGAGATTCAAGTGTCTGAATGTCAGGAAATCCAAGTGATTTTCTTGTTACTTCATTCTTCTGAACATTTATGAAAGGATTTCAACATGATAAGAAGTATATGCTTTCTCTTAAATCACCAATTAGTGAAAAATTGTTGGAAACCACTTGTCACGGTTTAGGAATGGCAATTCCCAATTTAGTGTCCTCCTCCACCCCCATAAATGAGACTCTCCCAAATCAGAGCCACTTGCTTGCTTCCCTCCGCCTTTCCCTCCGCCTTCCAGTTCCAGGGATGAAGCTGAGAATTGGAGGCACCAAAAATGTGAAAATTATGGGTTGAGATAAGAACAATTTACTGGAAACAGCAATGAGATAAGATGACAAACAGTAAGGCAACAATGTTAATAACAAAAGGTGTAAGACAAAGAAACTATTTATTTGGAAAAAATGCAACAAAATAACAATAGTCTCTTCCCCACCCCACCTGGAAACAAATCCCTTACTCCCACCCCTTGTAAGTAACTGTGAGATGGAATCAAATAAAATTAGGGTCTGGCCATGCTCCCTTCCTGGCTACTGTAAAAAATTAACCCTCTCCTGGCCAAAACTAGGACACCAGTACAGTTTGTTTTCCCAGAAACCAGGAGACTGAACTTAAAACTAGGTACCAGCCTAGGAATGGGATACTTGGCTAGCTGAAAGGGGTAACACTATGGCCCCTGACCAGTGTGAATAACTATATTCAAAAATATTTTCCTTTTGCTTCTTCTGTATTTATGCTTTGGGTTCATTTGTTTGCAATGTCCTATGTTATAATTGTTTTGCCTCTATAGCTCATGAAGAAATGTCAAATTAGATGTTACTGTAAACTTGCAGAATATTTAACAGCCATGAAAAAGCTATTCTTCACCCTCTTCTGGCTTTTATATGTTAAAGTCTCCTTGTCTCCTTCAACATAATCTAGGTAATTTTAGGGGTTTTTTACCTCTGGACATGCTTTCAAATCTCATTACACAAATCCAGTACATGACACATAGGCAAAAAGAATATATTCAAGTTATTAAATGAGAAACCTGAATTATTTTCAAGGAGATAGATACACAGTAATAGAAATTAGAACTGTTAACTGAGAATCAATTTTCCAGCTGTCAGTTTAACAAACAATAATGAAAGTTTTTTAATCAATTGTGTTGGCTACCTGATGTTTCCTTCAACAAGAGGCATTCTTCACATGACAGGTTCTTGGAAGAAGAGATAACAAAACCTGTACACGTGGGCAGAATGCCTGTAACAGGAGGCATCTGCTAGCAACAGGCTCCCGGAAGATCTCAGCTCTGATGCCCTGAAAAGGGATCAAGCAGCAAGTGCAGATTGTCCCATCCTGGATGAGAAGAGAAAATGGGTGAACTATAGTCACAGAGAGCACAAAAAAGCAGAAGGTGCCAGTAGGTTGTAGTTACAATTGGCAGTCATTTTGAACCATTGCTGCTTTTTTTAATTATTCAACTTTGATTGTAATTACCAGCCAAAATCAACAATCCTAATATCAGAGCTCAGAGTCTTCCGATGAAGCAGTTTTTCTAAGTGTTCGTAACCAGATCATACAACCCTGAAATTTAACAGAAAATCTTAATAACAGGAAAACTTTTGGACTATAGGTTGCATACCAATGTATTCATAGCCTAGAACCATGAAAGTAAGAAGGTTACAGTGAGGACAGTTGAAGTTTTCTTTTGAAAGCTGAACTACAGTGAGCAAAGGCAATACTTACCAAAATGGCAAGCAATTTCATGTACTGTTTTGCTGTAGAGCCTAGTTTAAGGCAATTGAGTGTCTCAAGATGAACCAAAGCCTGAGGTTTTCCAAAGCAGTGAACAGTTTTTAAAGGAACATGTCTGACTTCTAATTCATTGAAAACTGTCTCATGTATACAATAAAACTTGTCAAATTTCTTCAGTATTTTGCAACTAGGGCAAGAGTATTTTGAAGTCTACCTACTAGGCTCATTCAGCACCACAGGCTCATACAGGATGCAAAAAATCCATTTTGAGCTTGTGAGAAGTGATCACAAGAACATTTTGAGTACCTAAGTGGAAATCAAGTCAAATTAATCCTTTTTTCCTGCTAAAGAACATGTTCACTTCACAGTTGCTCTTGAGAATGAATCTCATCTTGAAAGGAAAACAAAAGCAGAGCACAAAAAGTTATAGAAAATCAGACTGGAATGACTTCAAGAGTACATCTAATCCTTCTCCCATCTCAACTATACCCAGGCCATGCCTGACAGAGAAGTATCTCAGGTGGAGATCCCACAACCTTTCACATCTTGTGCTAAAGTTTTCCTGTCTTTGTTCTCATTATGTTATTCCTAACTTTCAACATGAATCCTCATTACACTAATTAAAGCCTGTTATTTCTTGTTATACCCATAGAATCTGAGGGAATAGTTTCTTCCTCTCCTTTAAGTTGTGCAAAGAATGTTATGTTTCTCACTAATATTCTTCTTTCTTTACTTAGCCATCCCAATTTCTTAAGCTTTTCTCCATTAATCACATTTTCTACTCCTACAATCATTGTTTTCAGCAATCTCTCCAGTTGAGCCAGGTATTTGTAAAAAGTTAGTAGCCAAACCTGGGTGTAACATTCCAAAGAAGCCTTTACCAAAACTGAATAGAACAGGGGTATCCTATTAACTCACAACAAAATTGCTTTTTTTTATCCTGTTCACTAGGTAATTCACTGTGATGGGAGATTCAGCCTAACCTTTTATTCTCCAATGAGAAGGATACTCAATTATCCAGCCTCTTTCTCTCTGTGTGGATGTAAGAAGACTATTCCTGTCCAAGCCTAATATCTTGAAATTCTGATTGTTGAACTGCTGCCTTAGAATGCATCTACTCTCAAAATCTTTCTGAAGATGAATCCTGTTCTACAGTATGTTCCTTAAATGTTAGTATCATATGACAGTTTGCAAAAAATACAGAAAAGTGATAGTGAGCTTTTGATAACTACCTTCTAAATGCAGTTTTCCAAACAGTATCCCACTAATCTTATGATAATTAAATCTATAGAGTGTTTTCTTAGCTAGTTTATAAAATGCCATGAGAAATAATATCTAAATTTATCAGGAGAAAGCAACATGTCCCAGCTTGTTTCTTCCCTATCTGTAAGGGCAGTTATTTGGTTGCAGAAAGAAATTAGGTAACTGATTTGTTCTAGGCAAATCCATAATGGCTGTTAACACATTTCCTCATCATCTTCCAGGTCTTTAAAAATATTTTGAATATTTGTTCCACTATTATACCAGAAACCAACGATAAGCAGACCACACTATGATTTTTAGTTCCTCATGTCACTCTTTTTCAAAGGCAGACGCCATGGTTTCTGTTTTCCAGTCTTCTGGAAGCCCATGCATATTCCAAGAATTATCAAAGATAATCATTAATAGCTCTAAGGTTGTTTCTGTAAGGCTTCATATCACAGTGAATTTCCTGAGACATGAAATCTGTTTTCTTCCTGAAAATATCCAAGAGCTAAACACTCTCTAAATGACCTATCTCCTATCTTATTATTTTCTTCTAAGGTTAGGTTATTAAATATAAGAGCACAGCTGACCACTTTACTGAAGACTGACACACACAAAAAAACCACCAAAAAACAAAAACCACTAAACTTTTCAACTATCTCAACCTCAACTTTTGGCATCTTATTTTATTATTCTTTTAATAGTGAATCCAGTTTATTCCCTGGACTTTTTCTCACTTCTAACATACTCACAGAAAGTTTTCTTCCTAGCCTTTCTGTCCCTTGCTACTTTAACATGGTGATTGAAGAGAATGCAGTAACTCAAGCATTAATTCAAACAGCTGGCATAAGAAGTACATAGTAAATTGTATTACTTTCAAGTGCAATTCTGGTCAGCTGAAGCAAGTAGCTGCACAGCTGCCTGACTTGCAGCAACCACTGGCCTTCAGGGTGCATAGTGGAGCTTGTGGTTGTAAATGTTAACAAGTGGAATGATAGTTGGGTTCATCTCACATGCCAAGAAGAGGCACCATCAAAGAGATCAGAAGAGCAGATAGCACTGTAATGTATGTCACAGCATCATCTCCCTTCTTCTCTTGTTGTGCGCACTGGAGGTCAAATGTAACACTGAAAAGTAGGATAATGATGCAGTCAGTGGGCTTACTGCACCTTGTGTGCCATCCCATCCTGTCATACATACCTTCAGCTGCCCTTGCTGCACCTGCTGATGAGTGCAGGCACTGTTAATTTGTTTCTGCCCCAAGCACTAGGCAGACCCAAAGGTGGATCAACTGGCTCAGATTCTCTGTTTTCTCCTCAGTTCGTCTCTCTGTAAATAATGGAATATCTCTCTCCACCATACCTCTCCCTTTCTCCAAGCAATGAAACTGGAGCTGTGTCAGGGCAGCTAGTCCTTTCTTTGCTCTGATTGAACAATAATGAAAGGATGGGAAACAAAGACTAGCAGCTTTTGAGATTAATCCCCCTTCTGTTCTCAGCTGTCAGACTTATTTTTTCCTTTTTTCAGCTAAATCAGGTCATTATACTACAAATCTTTACTCTGAAGGAAAGATTAAACTCAGGTATTTTATTTTCATCAAGGCATAATATTCGGCACAGAATAATTGGCTATAGTTTCATCTGGATATTTGTACAGGGCCTCCTATCAAATTCCACTAAACCCTTACTGACTCTTTCCATTTTGTTGAATTCCTTAGGATCTTACTGTAGTAGACTCCTGGTAATCAGAATCTTGCACTCAATTATACTTATCTTCACATCTCAGATGTCATGTTTTCATGAAGCATCTTTAAACAGTCAAGAGAATTAAAAGGTCTTCAGGATTGCTTTGTAATAAAAACAGTAATAGAAGAGAAAAAATCCATAAGCTAAGTGTTTTTTCTTGACATAGTATTTTTTTTCTACAATGAAAAGGAAGAAAGAGGAAGGGGAAAAAAAAGCAGGAAATAAGAAAAGACTTTCGGACTACATTTAACTGCTTCAATGCCAACAATAAACATATCAGCTAAACCAGAAGATGAAAAAGGCATAAGGTCATCAAAACCAAGACTCATTGAGCCAGTGTCTTTGGATAGATACTTCCACTTTCTCAGTATAAAGAGTGCTATACTGTATAGAGAGAGCAGAGCTTATGCTGTTATAAAATTAAAACCAAAAAACATTCAGTCTATTATGGTGATCTTACGAGAAGCAGGTGGGTTCCTCACACATTAGTAAACTCTCTGGTGTGACTGTTGGCTCTACCTCAATGTTTCTTACTTTACTGATTATTTTATTGATAGCGCCTTTTTTTAAAAGACGTTATCACAGAGGGAAAGTATTTTCTCAACCAAGAAAAACTGACTTTATGCCACATCTACTTTACCTAAAATCAATCCAACAGTAGCTTTGGGATTTAATTTAAACAGGGAAAGACAAAGCATGACAAAAGCACAGGGCATAACAACTCAAGATGGGCCTCCACTGAAGCACGAGAAGTTTCTGCTGTGCAAACGAATCAGAACATTTCTAGACCTATAGTGTTTCTGTTCATATTTTGCTTTGTTTTCTGTTAAAAAAATATTGTCAATTTAGAAGTAAAAGCCTATTATGAAATTCTTCTTTAGAGCCAATAAAAGACAATGGGATCAACTGATATTTGTAGCCCTTGAAAAGTCAGGTCTCATATTATATAATTCCTAAAAATATTTATTAAACATTAAGGGTTATTCCTCTCAGAGGTATCAGATTTTCATGATATAAAGGTCATGGAAGGAGTTAATATCAGACTAGGTCCTGCACAGGCTATTTTGTTGACTCCTTTGCTCTCTTATGAATAAGTAGCATTTCAGACACATTTTTTTGTATATGCAGTTCAAAGGTAAATTTAGTCCTTGTACTCTATGGTATAAGCAGTCCATTGACTTTGGGCAGGAGAATCTTAACGAGAATTTCCAGAAATATTGCTTGGATCAGCAGTGGCACTAACAAGTTTGAAAGGTACAAGGCAAACAGTATCCTCTGAATGTGGAAATCTACAACTCACCTCTTCTTCCAGTTACTTATGTCTTGTCTGATTAATACCCCGAGTGGTTTTTTCAGTTTTCTCCTTTGGTTGAGCTTTGAGTTTCTCTTTCATGTACCACTGCTGGGAAACAAAATACTCCATCATGAGAAACATACCAAGAAATAAGAAACAGAACAAGTACAATGGCCCCGTGACAGCAATGGGAAAGCGTTGCTCAAAGCATGATGCTGGGCAGGGGCTGTAGATTTAATGATGGCACCTCAAAGTCACTGCTCAGGTAGGACCAGGGAAAGCCTTTTGCAAAGATCACCAGCTTCCATGATCCTAAAAAGCCAAACCAGCATTTACATCCAAAGTAATGAGGGCCTTCACCATCAGTGAGTAAGTGAGAGAACCATATAGAGGAATAAGTAAGGAAATAAGGACAGGTAAAAAGTATTTCCAAATAGGTTTCATAAAATACTTGGTCTTCTAGAAATTTTGAATTTCGCTCCTCTGTGTTTATTGCTGAAGAGGCACAAAAGGGGGTATATAGCACCAGGGGTAAGGAAGACTCTTTTCTTGGGAAGAGAGGTGGAAAAAGGAAAAAGGGTGAAGAGTTCTTGCTGACTGGCTGCAGCTCAGCTGGTGTACAGATTGGGATAAGAGAGGGTAGTCACCAGGAAGAGCCATGCCAGCACCCATTTGTGACATCAAAACCCTGTCCTGTCACGTAAACTGCATAAGAGGACTTACACTGAAGGGAACAAGAGTTCCCATGGATGTATAGAGGATCTGTTATTCAGGTTGGTTCACTGAGTGTTACTCTGCCATGCCAGATGTGCTCAAAACACAGTGCACATTTGCCCAAATTAATCTACCTTAATCAGATTGCATGCAGCTTCCTGTTGTATGTAAACTGATGATCTCAAAATGTCAGCATTGTCCACTAGTCCACACCAAACTAATTTTTCCAATTGGGTCAGTTTTAATTTGAGTCTTATCCTGCTATTATGGGTCTCTGCACCATGCACTCTCAACTTCCATTCTTGGTGAATGGAAGAGGCACTGCCTCTCTGCCCTTACACTATTAAATGTCAAATTTCAACATTAAAAAAACTGCACAAGGCTCAGGCTGTTTCAGAAGGACTGATCTGCAAAGTAACTGGAAGCCAGTTTAGGAGCCAGTGGTGCTGTTTGCAGAGGTGGATTATAACCCTTCTTATGATAGCTGCTATTGCCATTGCCAAGATCACTGCTGAAAAGTTCCTGTGGCTTTTCAGAGCAAACGACTAACTTTAGTCTATTTAAATATATGGCTCTCAAAACTAAGGCAGTTCAGAGTTGTTTAACATGCAATTCACTAATCACTGTTACAAATGTGGCAAACTCTGAAAGAGGCCTGAGGAAGCAGAGCCTCAACCATTTCCATTGACTCTCGTACCTCAAGTCCTATTTCCAAAGCAATTTAGGCACCTGGGGGTTGATGTGACTTAAGCCCAGAGCTCCTTATTCATCCTTGAAAATGCACTCACCTCTTGTATTACTCTCTTCCCTGAAGCCAAAAGGCGCTCTCAGAAGATGGTCAGTTCTCAGCTCTTTCACTGGTAAGTGCAAGAAAGCATCTACAGACCAAATGAAAAAGTTAAAAGAAAATATACTAATGGATTTATAATTAACATTTATTTTCTTACTAAACAAGTTTCCATCCCTTCATTCAATTGATTTAAACTGAAGGCAAGAAAGTGATAATAAAATTGATTTAGGATTTTTAGTAAGGAGGGGTCATTCCCTGACATCGTCTAAAAGGTTCCTTCAAGTGAAATTAGGTCCATTTCTTATGCTAAGAGTTTCACTGGTATACTATGTATATCAAAAAGGAATTTTTACAAGGGCACATAGTGACAAGACAAGGGGGAATGGCTATAAACTGAAAGAGGGTAGATTTAGGTTAGATATTAGGAAGAAATTAATTACTGTGAGAGAGGTGAGACACTGGAACAGGTTGCACAGAGAAGTTGTGAATGCCCCATCCCTGGAAGTGTTCCAGGCCAGGTTGGATGGGGCCCTGAGCAACCTGGTCTAGTGGGAGATGTCCCTGTCCACGGCAGTGTGGCTGGAAGTAGATGATGTTTAGAGTCCCTTTCAACTCAAACTATTCTATGATTTTATAATACTCTGGGCTGGCTAAAAGCCACCCAAGCTGTCCTGAACCTGAATAAGCACTCTGGTTAGAGTAAGAGCAGGTTGGCCTGTTTTCAACCAATAGGCATGTCTAAGGACAGTCCTGATATGCTGCAATTCAATTGCAGTTTCAGATGTACCCTGGAGAGCAGTAGATTGCAGTGATGTTAACAAACAGCCCAGCAAGATCTGAAGTCCTTCAAATGCTTGTGGGATTTGTGGACCTAACAAACTTACTTGCCTTTGAACATCTCAGACAGGCAGGCAAGCAAACACTATGCCACTTTTAGAAACACAGAATCAAATCAAAACACTAGTGAAAACTTCATAAAAGTCAGTAAGGAAATCCTTCTTCTGTTTGTTATTAATGGTTACAAGATAACTTTTACTTATAGTGCCCTGGGGACTTATTCAGTAGGATGTAGTGACACTGATGAGAAGGATTATTTATTGTTTATACAGTTGCTTACAGATGAAGGCACTGCATAAATATTCTGGAAACTATCATTCTGTGAAAAAGCTCTTGATAATGCATCAAAATACTTCCTGCATCAAAGTTATTCTGGACACTCTCTTCGCATCACAAGCTATATTTGCAATGCTCAGAAAGTCTGATTGTATTCTTTATCTCACAGTAGCTGATATGCAGCCAATGTAAGAAATTCATAGTTTGTATCTGGTATTCATATAGTACCAACAAATTGCAAAGCATATTGACATCTAGAAGATTAAAAAAAAAAACACGAAGAAGCTGTGGGCTTGTTTGACAGAATTTAAAAAAAAAAGTTTAAAAAACTGCATTAATGGGCCATGGAACTTGCATTCAGAAAGGATAAAATAGCATAAGCAACAAAAACCTCGCCATTTTGTGTAAACACATTAAAATATACCTCATAATTTCTAGGTTGTGTATGAGCTCAGAAATATTTTAAGTAATAAAAGACACACTTCTGTCCATAATCTCCAAAACAAATGTAAAAAGAAACTTTATGTACCCAAGGGGCAGGTCAGATGGCACAGAACACAGTGCAAAACCTCTGGCTATCATCTTCAGCTCTTTTACTCTTTCACTGGTACACCAAGTAAATATATTGGTCACAGGATAGTTTCCATGACTTCCCGCTCTCAGTAAGTAGCTCCTCACTTTACGCTAACACCATCAACAGTACTGATTTATTGATCAGTTAGATGTATGAACTCGTCATATGACCTTTAATAGAGCAATTCTCACCAGTAACCACTCACACTGGAAGGACCTGCTCTTTGCCCCATGAGCTCTTTTGTCTCGTGTTCTGTGTGTTAGGCTTCTGTGAAAATTTGGCTTATTCAATTTTTTTATGTCTACTGAGCATGAATTTTTATATATTTGAAGCCTGTTACACAAAACACAACTGAAATTGTTCTCCATCGTGCTGCTTTGTTCTCTAAGCTCCAGGTCCCCGGGTCCAACTTTTCCTATAGGGAATGTGCAGTCCAAACTAGATATCAATGAACTAATAACCTCTAATTAATAGAGCAGGAAAGACATCTCTAGGAGGTCATTTTAAACACCTACCACAGGGTGAAATAAATCTGTGTCAGTAGGCACCCATCCCTCTATGCCCATTACAGAGTTGGCTGCTTAGACCAGGCACCTGACTTCTAGTATCTTAACACCGGGGAAACTGAGTGCCACCATCACTATGCTCAAGTGAACTAAGCTACAGTAGGGCTATATTTAGCCCATAACTAATTACAGAACACTATTTAGGAGACTAAAAGTTTGGGAAACTTAAATGCAGGCTTTCTGAAGCCAGTAAACCTTTTTTTTTTTTTAATGGGAGAGAAATAATATCTTTATCTTGTGGGAGACATGAACAGAACAAAGAGCCTTTGTTTTTCCTGCAGAAAGCAATCCTCAGTGATATAACTCTTCAAAAGTTTCTGTATGCTGAAAAAGATTTTCTGTTAAACTCTTCTGGGCAAATTCATCTAGGGTGTGTTAAGACAAATCTAGTTACACTGATCTATTACTTCTGTTTGAGCACTCAGTTTTCTTCAATTTAAAAACAACATAAGGGAATAGGAAAATGTTTAAGCAATGAGACATGACATACTATACCATGCTGTACTGTTGATTAATGTGTATCCCAGGTGGATGGGAAGTAAGACAAGTGCCTCCACCATATGCGGCTAGTGCATTAATCAATATTAACATGTAATAACAGGTACAGAGAGAAGGTACCAAAGAAGAGCTGTTTCTGGAGCCCAATCCTGGTGTGATGACAATGGGGGACTGAATCTTTTTGACACAAGAAGTCAGCCCGACCCCTGAGGCTATGACCTTAGAAAAGAATGCCATAGAATGTTGCAGATGCTAAAAGCTTACTTGAATTCAAGGAGAGGTAGGGCAAGTTCACAGATCAGAAATATTTTCAGGCTATAAATTCAAAGAAACATCTCCAGGCCAGGAAGTCTCTGAGCTGCAAATGATTGGAAGCAGGGTGAGTGCCTAGGGAAGTACCACATACTGTGCACCCTTTTTTTATACTCTTTCCTACACACCTCCTTTTGATGGCTATCAGGGACAGGATAGAAAGCTAGACAGCCATAAGGTATGACCCCATTCAGTGCTCTTATAGTCTGGGTTTTTATGTCCTAAATTTACAATGTACAACCACTCCCCACTAACTCTATGCAAGTTGTTTAACATTCAGAGTGAAACAGTACATGCAGCTATATGCACATCTCCGCTGAGCAACTGAACAGCATCAAGACTTTTAGGTAACTGCCTCACTGCAAACACTGGCAGGAATTTGGCATGATCTTCCACCACAGAGACCTGATACCACCAAGCACCCACTACCAGTGATGTAGCAGCTCCCTTTTCAAAGCTCTGATGAGGCACAGAGCCTTGAGAGGCACTGTCTGCCTGAAGGTGGAAAACCAGTCAAGAGACGTAAGTCAGTGCAGTATGAGGCACTGCAGGAACCCCACAGCACCATTGCTCCAGACACAGGAGAAGAGTGGGATCCCCCCTTGGAATGAGGTAGCAGCTCTTGCTCTCCACTGAGTTCAGAAACAGTCCCATTTTCTACCCTGCCAGGCAGAAAGCTTATAACTCAACTGCCATGTTATGGAAACCAAAGAAATAACAACACCACATTGCTCATTGAAGCATATTAACATGCCCCACAGCAGTCTCTTTATGACTGTTAAACATTTACCCAAGATACTGAAATAAATGTCTTTTTTATTTATGGCATCCTCTCTAGACTCTCTGTTACTTCCAGCCCCTCCTACCAGCACAGGAACCAAAGTGGTTCAGTAGCCCAACAGCCAAACAATGCTGCCAACTGCCTATTTTCAAATTAAACTAAGCTTCTCTAATGCTTCTAATTTAATGTATTAATGCACACAACAAAAGCAAATATTTTGGTTTGGCTTTTGTCTGATTCATGTGGTCCTGGGCTTCAAAATTCTTTTTGAGAGGCCAAGGTGGCCTTAAAGTTACAATTTCAGTACCTAAGCTAACAAACAGATTTGAATGCTGATTTTCCAGCACCATAATTTTGAATTTAAAGAAACTTCTATTTTAAAAGCGAAGAACTCTAAAAACTGGATATGCCAGTAAAACATCTCAGCTATGTTTCATCCTTTGTCTCCATTTTAGGCAACAATAGGGACCATCTGTAACTTACATCAAGCTATTAGGATCTGTCACTGTGTTGATCAATAAAGACCTCACGACTTTACACTTCAGTCCCAAGCCTTAACTACTTGTTAGACAGCCTGTAATTTCAGAAAGGGAAAAGAGCGCCTGCAGGTGTTGAATTAATGCACCATGAAAGCAGAACTCTTCTGTGTTGCAATGGAGCTAAAATCAGGCTTCTCTGGTATTGCTGACAGTATTCAGCTCCCAGTATAGTTCTAACTTTGGATACATAGGCTACCTAGCAATTTTGTCACATCTTGGAAATAGAGCGCGGGGAAAAAATCCATTTAGACTCTTACAGCCATAGGACATATTTACCATTTGCTAACAGACTGTTGTGTTGTGAATGGAGCCTGCTTCTCCAGTCACACAACACAGAAAGTTTCTTTTCCTTCACTAAAACTCTCAGAAAGGAACTCAATAACAAAAAAGTCACTGATTTCTAAGAAAAATAAGCAAAATTGTGATGTTAACAAAAAAAAATCCTCAATAAAAGTCAAACTTTGGAAAAAATTTATCTTGAATGAAAAAAGTTTTAATTACTTTTTTTGTTTATTTTAAAATCAGAACTGAAACACTGTATTGAGTAATTTCAGTGCCACCGATCCCATTGACTTTGGACAAGAAAACTGACATAGGCAGTGAAGAAAAGCCATCACCAAGGCAGCTGCTTTTTAAGCAGACATCTGCTCAGCTATACCTCTGTGGGTCACATCTAGTTGCTATTCCATATGTGTGACATTTCTGAGGCCAGATTGTGGCTTTATCTCCAAGTATCTTAGTAAAGCTGTGAAAATTTAGATGTCTCACTAAGGCCATGTTGACACCTGTCTCTGCTACTATCCTGTACCACTGAGTCACCCCATGGGGAGGAAGAGGCAAACCTTCAGTATTGAGGTGGAGGTGAAGATGTCTGCTCAGTATTTTGAGTACAGCTGCTCTGTTCCCTTGAGCAAGTTTGCATGTCCTGAATAGAGCTAGTCATCAAGGTGAGGTGATGTAGACAGCTGCCTCAGGCAGCAGGCTGCCAGGCATGGAATTCAGCCTTTGCTGTCACTACAGCTGGAAACATGAAGGGCAGCAGCGACTTCTAGATGGGAGAATGACGGCCCTCATTCATGAAGCAACTACCATTCCTCTTTTCCTCTCAGCAATGATAAATCGGGCTCCTCAAGGCACTCCCTCTATTTTTCTCTGCCTTAGTTTTACCCCCCTCCTTGCTAAGAAATCTTAGATGCAAGGAGAGACCCTCTCCAGGTAACTGCTACAGATTTTGGTGTCTCAGTGAGTGCAACAGCTTATGCTACCTGTGACCTTCTACAAAGCCAGGCCAGGCCAAATGTTCTAGCTAACAAATCTACTTATCGTGTCAGTCCCTAATACTCACTGAAGTCTGATTCACAGCATTCTACAGTCAGAGCAATGCTGATTAGAAGGGGCCTCCAGAGGTCATCTTGTCCAACATTCCACTTGAAGCAGGGCCACCACAAGCACTAGATTAGTTTTGCCCAGCTATGGGCAAATATCCAACATTAGAGATGACTCGGTCTTTCTAAGTGACCTGCTCCAGTGCAACACTTACAAAGAGCAAAAGCTCTTTCCTAATGACAAACCTGAGTGCAGTCTTTGGCTGTTGCTCCTGGTTGTACAACCTGCCGCCACTGTGAAGCCCTGCAGTTGTATCATCTTTGTGACTGGCCTTCAACCAGTTTGCCTTGTTCTAGGTGCAACCTCACCAGAGTAGACTAGGGAAGAGTAATTTTTATTAGTCTACCTGCCATACTCCTCCTAATGTACCCCGCATGATGTGCCTCCCTTTCAATGAGGGTGCGCTGTCACCTATTCATTTTGGCATTCACCTAGTCCTTTTCAGCAGAGTTGCCACTTGGACAGTCAGCTCCCAGTATTATTGGTCTGTGAGTTTATTTTAGGCAGAGGACCAGAGCAAAGATAAAAAACCCCTAAACACCGCACATCCATACGAGTTCAAAAATATAACATTCAATTCCCATTATCTCCTTACTTCCCCCTTCTGTACTCACACTGCCCACACTAGGCAGTGATTATTAAATTCAGCTGTTGGAACTGCCAGTACCAGAGCATCCACAGATGTTTTTAAAAACAGGCTTAAGATCATGACCTTCCCAAATGTAATCACAACAACTATTATTGGCTTGGTCAGTATTTATACATGTTCATATAGCCAGAGTGTATTAGGATGAGAACATACATGCAGTGCAGGGGAAGGAGTCTCCAGTATATTTCACTGCTATGTCCACACAAGCAAGTAGTGCAGCCCAATAAAGGAGGATTTGTTGAGTGAAACAGCTAGTGCTGAGGACTCACTTTACATTTTATGAGACTTTCAGGGCATTTTATTTCTGACTAGCTCCAGTCTATTCCTATGGATTTGATCAGCCATGACCAGAGTGAATTAGGTGCAAACTTGGGACCACATCTTTCGGTTTACTTTCATGTACTCCCAAGACCTCTCTACAATGTGAAACAAAGTATTGTAAATTGTAAAGATTAAGATTTGTGCTCCAGAGGTACAGTCCTGATTTGAACTAAAATGCTAATACAGAGGTACTTATAGACTTTCTTCTTTGTGCACTTCCTGACCCTATTCCTTGTCTCTCAATAGCAAGAACAACAGAATCATTTGGGTTGGAAAATACCTTAAGATCATTGAGTCCAACCATTAATCCAGCACTGACAAGTCCACCACTAAACCATGTTCCTAAGTGTCACATCTACGTGGCTTTTAAATACCTCCATGTATGGTGACTCCACCACAGGGCAGACTGTTAATGGAAAGGGGAAAGACAAGTATTGCATGAAAAGTACTTCTGATAGAACTCAGGCCTTCTGACTGAAGATAATATCCCATTTCTATCAATGTGTGTTTCATTTTACTTTCCCCAATTTTAGCTTTGTTTGTGCTCATTTACTCATTATACATCATTCAAACAGAAACAAAACAGATAAGAACGTTAAACATCATTATATAACGTGCCTTACTTTGAGACCCTAACAATCAATATATCACTGTGATTAAATGCAAATTTCAGATGTTCAACACCATTTTCTTTATCTCATGACTTCAGTACAGGAACCGTTATTGTTTCCTTCTCTGCCTCATGTCTCTCACTGCCTTGTTTTTATGGCATGTACTAGTGTAAGATACATCCTTCCTGATGCATTTGAATGTTGCTCAGTTTATTTACATCCAGCAGTACATTAATACTTTTCTCTGTGAAATGTGAGGTCTTAGCTATTCCTTGGACATTAATGTAGTTGAATATGACAGGTAGAACTCTCTTACATTGTTAAAGTTAACGATCTGATACTTTACAAGACGAGACATCTCAAATCAAATTGATCGTATTAATAGTTTTATTCAGCAACATTAACAGAAGTGTGTTGCTCCACAATGTCCTCAAGCAAAACCTTTACTGGCACATTAATGGTGATAGAATGTCCAAATCCATAGTAAGAGACGCTTTTTATTTCCATAAAATGCAATTACAGATAGCCTAAAATTCTACATTAGAAATTGGTAACCATACCCCTCTCTTGAAAGCCCTGTCTTCTGTGAGAATGTATGGATAACTGCTGCATGCAAATCACACCACTTTTTTGACAAATGTCCTGTTTTCAGCTGCCTATGATAGAGAAGAAGAATATCTGGTGGAAATCGGTTGAATGAATTAGCTTCCGAGGTACTGAAGTATTTGGGAACCCATTTGATATTAGGAAGAGGGGAAGGTAGACAGCATCTTGAAAAATAAGACTTTTTCTAAGCAGCAAGACACTACATCATTTCAAGTCTATGTGATAGGTGCTAGAGAGAATCTGTTGAGGAAGCCAACAGGGAAGGGAGCTGGGAAGAGCAGGTATACTATAAGTCAAAATAGGCCAGTTTGACAGTCATTATTTAAATCTGTTGAGAACCTATTCACACTGTACTTACTATCTCAGTCTACCGGGCCTGAAAGAACTTATTCAAGCTAAAGGTTTCCTCAGCTAGAGGAATGCTGCACTGGCCCTCATGCACATGATCAAAGGAGCAGTTTCTCACACAGATCAAAGGCCAAATTCAACAAACTTTTCTTCTCACAATGGCCATGTCATTTAGGTCAAGCTGAATGCCAAGTATCATTGAAAAATTGCAGAATTTTCAATTTTAAGATTTTCTCCTTGCCAGATTGCCAAGTGATCCAACTTATGTTTCCAACACATATATACAGACATCCTCTCTAAAGCTGCATATCTATATAAACAACTATGATAATTAACTAATGCCACATAACTTGGAGTAGGTGCAATAGGATTATCTGACACAGTTTAAGGTGTATTGATAAAAAGAAAGTATCTTCTGCTACATTACTTCGAGCATCCAAACAACTGAAAGCCGAAGAGAGTACAATTCAACAAAATCTTCCATCTCCATCCGTCCTTCCCATTGTGTCTATTTGCCTAACATGACACATCTAGAGAAGAAAACCAGGGTCACATATGGTGTAATATAATAATAAATTCAGCCTGCAAAGTGCTGCGTCAGACCACCACTGAGAGGGCTCTGCCTCAGATTCTCTGACTGTTTTTCTCTGCTGATGGCAATAGTTTATCTTTACTGATAGCAACCTGAATTGCACAGCACTGCCTCATTATTAGACACCATAGTAGCCACAAGGCTTACACTCATCAAATATACTAAGCAGTCTGATTATCACAGAATCATATAATGGCTTGGGTTGGAAGGAAACTTAAAGTTCATCTAGGTCCAACACCCCTGCCATGGACAGGGACACCTCCCACTAGAACAGCTTGTTCAGAGCCCTATCCAACCTGGCCTTGAACACTTCCAGGGATGGGGCATTTACAACTTCTCTTCCAGTGCCTCACCACCCTCACAGTAAAGAATTTCTTCCTAATATCTAATCTAAATCTGCCCTACCATACCAAAGAGATATTTTGGATGAGCTTTGAACCTTGTAGCAGTGGTCAAAACTCTGGCTTGCAAGGGCTTGAAGTTTTCAGCCTGTCTTCTTTTATAGTCTTTTCAAATAAAAGTGCAAGACAGCCCATGAGATGTGGCGAGCGTGCCCAGAACCCCCTGAAGCAAAAGGCTTGTGAGATATTGCCTTAGAAGAGTAAGATTCTATCAAATCTTCTAAGAAGCCTTCAGTCACATAGAGTTTTGGCACCCTGCTAGATCAACAAATAGAAAAGGCAATAAAGACCATCCCAGATCAACAAATAGAAAAGGCAATAAAGACCATCCCAACTAATAGGGTAAAGAAGTCTACATGGCAAACCCTTCTGCCATTTCTTCTATGTTTTGTTGCTTTCTCCCCAGGTACAAATGATTTTCTGTGCCTATAATTTTCAAGAGAGAGACTTTGAAAATGTGTATGATGCCGCAAAGTTTGCTTTGCAATCCAGCAAGGTCTGCAGCTGAAAAATGAGGCAGCAGCAATCAGGGAAGAACTGCAGACAATTGTTCCACAGCCGCCGTTGCTGAATTGTAAGCCCGCACTTGTGAAGTAAAAAATCTATCTCAGATAATTGACATTTATTTGATTGAAACAGCAGGGTGCCCTCCATCAGAATGGGAGGAGACCATATGGAACAACAGTATGAGTGGAGATAATGTTTGTCTGCTGAGTGTGTCAATGTGTTTAGAGATTATTCATCGGGCTCTAGGGATTCCAGTATGGTAATGTTTCAGCTAAATTAGAATCAGATTAATTGCCTTAATCTAATGGAAAGACAATGTTTATCAAATTATTGCTCCTTCACCACATGATATTGCGGTGTCATTACTCTTTGAGTTTAAAAAAAAAATCCCAAGGCTTTCTTGTATCACATCTGCTCATGAGCTACTTAACAGTGCTGATTTTTCCACAGGAGAGTTAGTGCAGTTTATAACTCTATGAAGAAATTAATGAATTAGAGTAAAAATCTTGCAGAAAATAATTCTCCATATTGTGAGTAGACCTTAAACTACATAAATTGGAATGACTTTGCCTTGTTTTGGATTTTTTTTGGAGGGACTTTAATTTTGCTCAAATGTAGATACTTTTTTTTCTTGTTTTAAATTTTGTTTCAGTGGAAGGAGGTGGTGGGGTTTTTTTCCTAAGTAGCACTAAAACTGAAAAATACAGTAAAAAAAATAATGCTTTCCTGGTTTTGTCTCACGTTCTTTAAGTTCATTTTCATCTGAAAATTGTAATGAAATGACAAAAAAAAACTGAGTGTGCAGATAAGATGCCTAAAATCCTTCAGATATACTTGATATTATTTAGTGCTTAGTGTCATTTTAGATCATCTGCCAAATGCTGACATAGAGGAGACACAGAGTTCTTCAGCTCCTTCAAAATGCAGTGCAAATCTGCAGTTCTGGTAAGAACTGCACTGCAAGTGTTGAATGCCTCAGACAGCTTGAATGGTGCAATAGCCTCCAAAGATGTCTTTTAAAAGCTGATTCCAGGCTTTTTACCCTTGGTATTTTAGAATATTTTCAGTATATGCCATACATGCTAAATCAAAACATTAAAATATTGGTGTTTTTAAAACTTTATCTAGTAAGCACAATCCTCCAAAGGGGTAGAAGCATGACCTCTTCTCAAAAGAGCTAATAAATACCAGGAATACCCCTCCAACCTGATTTTCCACTGTGTTGTGCTGACTGAAAAGCCCTGGGTTTCACAGGACTTTGTGTATCAAACCAGAACAATAGAAGATAGTCAGGCACTTTGTCTCTGCTTAATTTATAATGGTGACACTGTGTTTGTGAGGCATTCAGGCTACGTGCTTAAGAGAGCACTGAACAAATATTTTCTAGGCTTCTATAGTAACTAATAGTTGTTCCTGCCCTAAAAGGGTCATATATCCTCTCAGGACATATTTCACTGAAATTCTATTTAATAAAAGTGAATACCTTTGTTAGTCAAGTGTTCATAATGTCTATTAAAACACATAGTTTATAAAAATGGGCCAAACACAACCACAAGAGTGATTGAACACTGAGCAGAAGGCAGTGCTTACACATTCTATGCCCAGCAGCTTTCTCTCCCAGGTACAATCCTGCACAAAGATGCCAAGTTTTTGAGGCACAGACCCATGGTGGCAGGGTATTTGTTGTGCTAATACTTTAGGATTCAGTGTTTCCATAACCTATTTCCCTAATCATTTTCCTCAGACATGTAAAACTACGTTTTCTGGCACTTCTAGAGGGACAAACTCTCCTTCAATCTTTCTTATTTGTGAGACATTAAAAGTTCATGGTAACTCTCCCACGAAAGGATTTGAGTTCTAAGCCTTACTTTATAAAACATAGATCAAAGTTGAAGTGACACATGCAATGTAAATTGGGCTGCATAAACCAGATGCACTCTGAAGCCATGATGACAAAGCCCTAACTACTTGCTCGTTTCCGAGTTTCAATACAAAACTGTTAAACCCCTTTTGGCTACCTAGTTTTTTATATACCTCTTTGAAACTAATGGACCATCTGCCCTCTTTCCTGGAGTTTTCCCACTTTTGAAGTGAGTGAGGTTCCAGAAAGAGCCATGGTCTATGGCAGACAGACACTCACTCTCTCATCACTCAGTGCTTGGATCTAACTTCATACCTTTTATTCTGAGAGCTTCAGCAACAGCTTCCCCATTGTTTGCCCTGCCATAGGAACTGTGAACGGCCAGTCCAGCCACTGTCCGCTGGGCTCCTGAGGTCTGTACAGCACAAAGATCTACAGCCATGTCATGCTGGGCATGGGAAGACACTTCTCACATCTATATAACTTAAGGATGATGGGACTTTCTGAGGAATTCTGTGACTTGCTGAATAACCCATATCATGAAGACACTATTCAGGAAAAATATTCTAGCTTAGTATGCATCTATAAGCTTAGAAATTTAGATGGTTAATCTAAATGCTTAATTTAAATAAATGACTTATTCATTATCTTTAAATTATCCACTAACATTATTTGGAAATGATTTAAAGTAGCTGTAGTCCCACACAGAAGAAATGGTAACATGCTGTTGGGGAACCTTTGTTGGTAAAATTATATGGATTTATCTGTTTTGAAGTAAAAAAATGTTGCACACATAGGACACTCCATGTGGTAATGAATTAGAAGATTTGCAAAATAGCAGCAGGGGATAGTGTTTCTGAAGAAAAGTCCTTTACTAGAAACTGCAGGGTACTTCAAAATTGCTATTATTACTATCTATTAAAAATCACAGTGTTAAAAATGCATAGAATGCTCTACAAAAATATTAATGTTATGATTTATTCCTTGCTCCAAAGAATTTAAAACACAGTTCTGCCTCCAGAGACACTGTTGCCATACTCTCGGAAGTTTGAAGGACCCAACAAAGTCAATAGAAGCTGCAGCCTATGATAAAGGGCACAGCTGGGCATTGATTTTATATAGGTAAAGCTAGCAAAGAAATGTAAGAAAAGCAATATATTCAGGTCTAAGAATTTTGACCCTGACTCCTCTTATAGTCTGGTTTAATTGCACTGTATGAAATTCTGCCCTCATTGGGAGTCAATGGAAGTTTTATCATCTATTTAAATGCAAATTCAATTGACTTCAAGGAAACTTTCCCGGTTTAGTCAGCATGTGTATACATATACGTATATTTGAAACAAACCATATGAATGAATTTTGGAGAATGCAACTGTTTGTTTTATTTGATTTTGGCAGTACAGTTTTCTGGCACTCGATCTTTGTCAAAACTAGTATACACTAAGAAATGAAATGACTTATACCTCTTCGGTTTATATACCCAAGCAATGGGATAAGACTCCCAGATAATTAATTTTGATTACAGTTTTATTCCAAGCTGTCATTCACTCATGTATACAAAGTTCATAAAAATATGTGGACTTCTCCATAGAAAGTCAGAGGTAGCTTTAGACCCAGGAATGTCTGCAGTGAGAGGAAAATAAGGACTGCCGCCCTACTTATTTTCCTGTGCTATTTCTTCATTGTTTTGGAGCTTTACCAGCAGAGCAGAAGCCTGTGCTGGTATGACTTGGTAAATATCTCGCAACTTCAGTATTCAACCATGATATCTGCAGAGCCATCACAAACTGTTGCATCAATATGTATATACTGTAGTTACATTTCCAACTACATATAACTTTTTTAATCTCTAACATATATAGGTAAAGTACCAAAGTAAGATATTATATATATGCTATACAGGCAGCAGAGTAGTGTTGCAGCAACTTTCTACTGTTCATTTACTCAATTTTTATCTAATTACAGCAAATTATAACACCATTTCTGAGCCAACAACATTGTTGTAACTGATTTTCTGCTTGAGCTGTACAAACACTAAAAAACACCTGAAACTGGAAAACTCATGGGCTTAATTGAAAAAAAACCAGTTTGTGGTAAACAAAATGTGCCAAGGTTTTTCACCTGGAGCACATTATTACAGCTGTTAATAAAACCTGTTTAAATAGCTTCCATAATACATGAGAAACTGCTCAAACAGCTCTGGATGCAGCTCTTTAGCTTTGTTTTGTGGGAGTAACCTAGTGATTGCAGTAGAAATAAAGTGACCACATAATTCAGTATTGCAGGACTGGTGGCTCCTGTAAAGGGATAAACATTGGTCTTTGTCACAGTCGTAGGCTTCGAAAGACACACTTGTACTTTGCATCCATGCCTCAGAAAAAAAAAAAAGTAAAGAGAGCCCACAACACTTCTTCAATTGATTTGCCCTTTGTCACTGTCACAGATATGTTTTCCCTATTTTGACAGGTAGTTGTAATTCTATTAGTAGCCCATCGACTTACCCATGAAATCGATCTGTGTTGGGCTAGCTGGGTCTTCTTAACCTAGGTGATTTATTGCTTCTGCCTGAGAAAAAAAAAATTAAAAAGAAGAAGAAAAAGAAGGTCTTTTGCCTCCACAGTGAACAAAGTACCTAAACAGTGTCTGAAAATGAATAATTTTAGCTTGGCTTCTGGTTGTCCCAGTGGCAGATGAGCTTTAACCTCTCACCGACAGTTTTGCTGAGATGCCTGCTGATGCTGACATGTATAAATGATTGTCAATTTCCCTTATTAATTTACCTGGCTGCCTCATGTACAAACTAGAAGATCTCATTCACCCTAAATGTCCTCAGCACCAATCTATTGTGTTTATCTACTTTTGTGATTTCTCATTGGGCTGCCCAACTGCCTGAAACTGGAGAACTGCTTGAAACCCATTCAGTGTTTATTTGCTCCAACAGACAGAAAATTGGGGCACCTACCATTGTTGGCATTCTGGTTTAGGTCAGAGAAACAGATTAGTATCAAACGCTTCTTATGCAGTGGCATCTGAAGAATGATTTACCAGAGTCTAAAATGATGTCCTGGAACTTTAGATGATGTCCTGATACCTGTCTTGATTGCATTAATTCTTTCTTCTTTCCTCTGGATCAGAAAAATAAATTACTTTTCTACTGGCCAAAAAGCAAGTTTAGTTGTTGCAGATTGTTGTGTGGAGCTTTTCTATTATCTGTAAATACAAATTTTTGACTGTGGATACAAAGAGATGAAGATTTTTGTGTACTTGGTTATCTTAACCAAAAGTCAGTTCATAGCTGCTTTTCCTAATAGGCTGTGTAATCAAGGCAGAGATTTAAAGAAGAACTACTCTTTAGTACCTCTCCTTTTTACATAATGGTAGGTAGGGTCATTCATTTTTTCATCAAGCATGTGCAATTAGTTAACAAATCCCAAACTATTTTTATTGTTTACTAGAAAGAGCTACACAAGTAAGTAGAGAGATGTTGTATTGTAGGGGGTCACCAGGAAGAAAGCTGACTTATCTAAAATGTTGCAGTAGTGAGTTATTTTTCTTCCAGTCTTCTTTTCTTCTGACTCAAGTCAAGATCCATTATGAATCTAAAAGAGTACCTTAATGCTGACTCAAAAGGCCCAAGGGGGAAAACAAAAATAACCCACTAGTTATGTGACTTTTAAAAAGGAGAAAGATGCCTAGAAGAAAGTACCTAAGAATGCACTGTAGATAAAGGAAGAAAATTCAATAATATGCACTTAAAAAGGAGCTAAATAGTACTGCTGGAGGTGGATATTAAGGTTGATACACTATACTTAACGAAGAGAAAATATACCAAATCAAAGACTGAGATGAGTAGGGAAAGAAGGAGATGTCTTGCAATACCTACATCACAAAAAGCATCTAGGACATCTGGGCTCTATTTAGTTCTTCAAATATTAAAGCCTAAAGAAAAATACAGACCACAGCTCAAGCCAACACCTTTTAGGAAGAGATTGGTGGTAAGAACTTGAACAAACTGGTAGAACTTTCTCAGGATAAATTCCAGTGAAACATCTCAGAATAGAGTGATAACAATACTTGTAAATAAAAGAAACATTACTAATTAAAAAGGTAAAACCTGAACAAAGGCAGTAGGCAAAAAGAAGGGTGCATTCAGGATGTTCTGGATAAAACTGAATCGGGCTACTCATTATTACAGGAGAAGCTGTCCTTTTGAGAATCTGCAAAATCCAAATTTACTTGCAGAAGAAACCTTCTGTAATACTGATAAATGAAATCATACATGGGACTCTCCATAGAAAACAAGGACTTGCCAGCCCTGGCAGTTGTCCAGTACAGCATTTGACACTGACTTCAGCTGAGTATCAGTATAAATTGTTCATTGGCCTCTAATAGCAAGGATACTGTGAGTTGAATTTAGTTATAGAAAAAACAAATTCTAGGGGAGAGTGTGTTGCTGCTGGAAGGTCACAAAAAATTCTTCTCTCTTCCTTCTCTTTTCCCAAAGCATGCGACCATAAAGCAAATCTGTTTTTTTTTTGTCTTGGAGATGCATATAAGGATATAAGTGTGGGGGGGAAGCGGCGGGTCCACTGAGCCCTTAGAGGTTGATGAGCTTAAACTGTTGGCCATTCCCATGAGAACAGTGAGGCTAATTAATCGTTCCCATGGACACAGCAGCCTTGAGAATCAGGGAGTTGACTAGAAAGGAGATAAACAAGATGGAATGTGCAAGGACAGAGATGTTAGCTGTGTTCACAACTGCAGGGGTTAGTTCTCTGGTGTTTTTGTAGAAACTACGTTGACAGAAATTGTGTGGGAAAGTCGGGGCTAGCTACCTCAATAAAGCAGGCTGCTGCGCTGAGGCGGCAGACTACTCTGGTCTCATCTCTCTGTGTGCGTGTGTCTACTTTCTCTACTGACCAAACCTAACCGATACGACAGATACCCTGTGACATGTAAGACTGGAGAAATGTGGTGAAGAAATCATGAATGTCAAGGTTGTAGCAGGGCGTGTCAGCCCTAGGGGTGGAAGTAAACCATAATGTATAAACTTTACATAATTAAAAAAGGCGGCAAGTTCAAAAAGAGTAAACAGGCATGTGGACAACAGAACCAACTCTACCAGTACTTGAGACATATTTTTGCCACATGAGGTATTTATCATATATCCTTGAACAACAGGTTCCTGTTCTAATGGTAAAGTTTAAAGATTACTTCTACTTAACTTAGATATCTGACTTTTGCCTATATTTTATGCACCAAAAGTGGTATTCATGTCATACTTAGGTCTACCAACATAGATGAGTACATCTGAATTTATCGGACGATTTCAGAAAGCAAATTTTTTGGCCTGTGTTTGGTCAGATGAATAAATTCCATTGATCTTGATTGGTCTTGGTTAGATCAGCAGTGACCACAACAGGAAACTTGGCACCTACTCAGTGGTGAACATTCCCACCTAAAATCAGACAAAAGTAGTGAAGCAGTCCTCTTTAAAAAAGTGCCCAAGCTCACTGAGTACTGGAGACATGTCCCCTTGAGGGATTTTAGGCTTAATTTAAAAGTTTAGAGAAAAAAATTTGTTAGGGTTGGTAAGGAAACAATGCAGAAAGTGATTAATGAGGAGCTATAATCACAGCGTGCTTGATTTGTTTTCCAACACAGAACAAATCCTCAAGTTAGGACTGCAGTAAACCTCGTCCAACTATTGAAGGGAATACAGTGTGTTTGTCTTCACTGAACTGTACCCTCAACATACAGCATCTAATTAAAGACTCCAAAAGTCTGTAAATACTTTGACAAATATTGATATATAAGCCTGAGATCCTCACTTGGCTAGCTGGCTAAGTCTTGTCTCATTTACTTCAGTGATGCTGAAAATGACTGTGGTGATTTCATCATCTACAGCTCCTAATAAAACAGCTAGCCCCAGATGTATGAAGAGGATCTTCCTGGTTTAAAAACTGAAGAAATTATTTCTGATAAAAGAAGAAAAATGGAATCACTCACTGTACATGTCTACTATTGTATGTTATCTGGGAAGAATATTTCCCAAAGTCTTTGTCACTAAAATGAACAATAAAGCAAAGGATCTAATTCAGAGCTGAC
This sequence comes from Neopelma chrysocephalum, assembly GCF_003984885.1. NCBI lineage: Eukaryota > Metazoa > Chordata > Aves > Passeriformes > Pipridae > Neopelma > Neopelma chrysocephalum. Next base: position 5,121,677 of record NW_020897692.1, read on the forward strand.
TCACACCAAAGAAATATCATGAAGAATTTGACTCTGCCACAGTCAAAGTATTTACAACACTTAGACCAATCTGGCCTAAAATACTCAAAACATAGTTAGTTGGATGCTTACAGTCTTATTGCTCACATTATCATGTAAAATTTACATGCTGAGGAATATTTCTTCTGTATCCTCAATTCACGGTGCCACTGGCAACAAATGTCTAGATACCAATCATTTTTCAAATTACAACTAAAGTCTAACTGTGTTTTCAGTTTTGATTATTTTCCTATCCACTTGATGGTAAATCTACCCAAAGGTTATAAATATGACACAAGTCAGCAAGCAAAGGTACATAATTAAGATGCATACAAAATACCTCATGCAGCAAATATTTAATTATATTATTACCTGGGTTTACGTTACTAAATTGCTACACAATTTCATATATAATTGATTTTCCAAGAAAAATACTACTGAAGTGAGTCTGTAGTTCAAAACAGCATGAACTTAATAATACAGAAACAATTTCTATCTCACAAACTATAGTGCCACATGGGATTTGTATGCTGAAAAAAACATTCTTTCATATTAACAGTAGTTTTGAATGTAACATAAAAACTCAATGACTTTTTTTCTCTTCATTTGTTAAGAAGAATACTAACAGGGCCTCCTGTAAGGATATGTTTTGTAGGTGCTTTTGCAGATTATGAAAATAGCTGTGAGAAAATATTCAGATAAAGAAAGACAAAGCTCCAGGTAGCAATAGGTTTCATACTGAGTTGATAAATGCAATTAGGGATCAGAAAGATGAACAATTACTTCAGGGGAGTTTTGATACCAGAATGCAATATCAGATGATTAGGAAACTGGAAAAATATAATCTTTTTCCTATTGCAGAAGCACTCAGCAGCTTCAGCATAAGTGAGAAAACCATTGTGCTATAGCAATGGATATTGCATGCCCTGAAGTGTTCACAGGTTCAGTAATCAAATATGAGGCTAAAGGAATACCTGCCTGATCTTGGGAAGCTAAAAAGCTACATTACCCCAGCACAATGAAAAGAGTACTGTGAAGAGTTAAAATGAAGGACATTTGAGGGATATCCTTCTTGGCCCAGAGAGTTTGATATGGGTGGAAAAACATGCCACCACTACAGTTCTGATGTAAAGTAGATGCATTTCACAGCCACTTTTAATGAAGGAACTATGAATGTACCAATGCTAATATATTGCCAAACCAATTATAGCAATATCACAGGGTTTGTGTTACTAATTGCCAATATTTCTTGTGTAATTGATTCTCAGAGAGCAATATTGCCAGCAGCACACCTCAGCACTACTGATTGCTGCCAGCAGAGGATGCTCAGCCTCCCCTAGACTATGAGGCATGGGATGGTTCTCCACAGCCCTTCAGAGCTGAAGCTTTTGTTTTTGAAGAAAAATTAATCTGAACTTGGTAACTTAACCTCCGATTTGGTCTCTTACAACTTGGAGAAAAAAGGAATGGGATAATAAAACGTGCTGATTAGCTAAGCAACACTAACTCAGTTTTTGTTTCCATTATATAGCTAATGGTCTTTTCTGAACAGGCTTGATTCTTGTATCTGTTTGCATTACAGTCAATTTGTGGTATGAGATTGGTATTATTTATTGAATGCTACACCCAGCTACAAAGTTAAAACTATGACAAGCTTCTATGAACTTAATTACTCTACTGTGAGACACAGTCTTGTATAGATACTATAAATTAAGTTTAGTGAATATGATTGGTGTGACAAAATGGTTAAATGGAAGTTACCAGCTCCATGAAGTTGCTTTAGTAATTTCAAAAACTTTATAGACTGTTGTTTTGACTCGAGTCTAACAGACTTTTCAGACTTGCTTATTTCATGCAGGTAAGCATTCAAAAACAAGTCAACTTTACCTAAATATGTAAGGCTAACCTGAGCCTGAATATGTGCAAAGTTGGAAGCAGGTTAGTATTCAGTATCACTGAGCAATATGACTGTGCACTGATGACTCTTTAATACATTTGATGCTTCAGAATTTTTTTTCACCACTAAAAATACTTAGTATTCCAAAAGGCAGAATAAATTTGATAGCAGCAAATATTAGCAGCCTTTTCTATTTTGTCTAAGCCCTTCTGCTCTAAGTGCTACAGACAGTTTCTGTCTTCTTGTTCCAGTATGTAATTGACAGGTCTGCCCAATGTCCTTCTCTACCTTTTGATTTTTATCCCTGGCTGCTAATAGCATACACAATTTTATACAGTCTCAGTCTATTAACCAAGTGCCTGACCTTGTGGAATGCTGAACACCTGCTGGAATACACTCAGTGCCCATAATTCTCATTGATTTCATTAGGAGGGGAGAGAACTTGCTCTCTCCCAGGTCATTTAGGCTGACCTCACTAGTAAAGACAGAGCTCTTGGCAAACTCCTGCAATTCCAGAAAGTCAGACCAACACCAGAGGTAGCTGCTTCCAGAGCATCCCACTTGGAACTGATGCCAAACAATATTAAGGGTCAGGAAATAGAAATTAGGAGCACAGTTATTCTTCATTCCTTACATAGTCAGTGGAGGGAAATGTTAAGATGTGCCCCACTGGGTCTCATCAGTAACTCATTTACCCCAGCATCATGCTTCTGACTTGTACAAGATATACACTACTAAGGAAAACACACAAGCCAGGCTACCTTCTGCTGCCCTTTCCTCATGTACTCCCAGCACCCACAGCTGTTGCTGTAGGTGTACCAGAAGGTACATTCCTGCCTCTGATACTGTCCTTAGATCCAATAGCATAGGATTTGGTGAATACCAGCAGTTCTGCCTTTATCTTACCTAGCACCTTAGTGACTTCAGAAACCGCACTCTTATCCCCCCTCAGCCTTTTCATCTCCAGCTGAAGTATCTCACACCTTCTAACCCCTCCTCATCAGGCAGCTGCCCCAGACTATTATTTATTCTACTCACTCTTCTCTGCATCTCCTCTAACTCTCCCATGTCTTTCTTGACGCAGGGCCAGAAATGCTCACAATGATGAAAAATGGGGCACACCAAAAGTATAAAAGCAAAATGGTGCATTCTGCTTGTTCTGAGTGATGGAGGATCTGAGCTGCAGAGCTTTATGCTCATATGCCAGTGACCTACCACAGCCATGCATAGCCAAGCCAGTCACCTAAACCTCCTTTTAGGAAGCAGCCCCCTGCAGACATGAGTCATGCCTCTTGGCTTGAGATGTGGGAAGAAACAATACAAGGGAGCATCCTGCAGTGAATTAGAATTTGTCTTGACCCAGGGAGATGTTAGAGAAAAAAGGGAGATGTTCTCAGCATAGGTTCATCTAGGCTGCAGGTTTTCTGGGCAGGTGTGTCTTGGGCTAGGCTTGGTTAAAAGGGAGGTTTTGGTAAAAAAAAATAAAATAAAAAAGAGCATTTGAAGCATTAAGTTTGCATAGTGATGTGAATGAGAATATGCACTAGTGATAAAGGAATACTGAAATATCCTCTAATGAAGACTGGGACTAAGAAAAAACAATGAAAGGGTGAAAGACAGATAAAAACATTTTCTTTTGCTTTGCCCTTTTCTGGAGAGTATGTTTTTCATTTCAAGGATATGACTAGTTTATAATGAAGTGTGAGAAGTGACAGAGAGAAGAAAAGATTGAGTGCTAACTGCTATACCACCAATTATTTTATGCCCCATTGACTACTGTAAGAGTGATTCTGACTACTGTAAGAGTCATTCTTTCTGCTTCAGTTTACATACATAAATTTGGCACTACTCAAGAAAATAATTTTGAGGATTCAGTTTAAAAAAAAAAGGAGAAATAGTATATGAAGAGATAAAATACTACCATTGCACTCGAGTGCAATGTTTTGAGTATCCTCAAAGCCTGAACAGTGAATTAACCTCCAGCAAGACACTTCATGTGTGATTTATTAGGCACCTTGTTTTGGTTTTAGTGAAGTTTCTTGTGAAGGAGGACATTATAATCAACTTTGGAACAGAGTTAGTCACAACCTCTAGCTATGGACACACAACCATTGCTCCATAATATTTATTAACTGGCTTATTTATTTGCAATTCTCAGGGTAGTAAACTAATAAGCTCCCACTAGGCCACTGAAAGTGATATTATCCTTTCATTGGCATCACTAAAACATGTAATAATGAACAATAAAAGTTTAAAAACCTAGAAATTACAAAGATTAAAGGTGAAAGCTAAGAAGTATATATTAGAAATACCAAAAGATGGCCCCACAATGAAAACAAATAAAAACACAAGGAGTTTGTAGTTTATGACTTAAGAGAAATAAGAACTTCCAGACGAATGAAATCTTGTATCAAATTCTTTACATAAATAATATCAAATTCTAATAGTAAAAACTATATGCAAATTGATTTGGTGAAATTTAAGATGTATTTACCAGCAATTACCAGCTACAAATCTGTAGAACAGCATTCACCTCGTAATATGATAGCACATTTACCAATATTCAATCACAAATGCAGTGGTGATAGATATCATAGGCCTCTTTGCTGGACAATGCTTATCAGGTCCAGCCAAGCCTGTTGCATCCTTCCCAGCAGGTGTGAAGTAAGCAATGAAGAATGGCAAACAGTATGGCTTATGCCAAATGCTATCCCTTATGTTCTTTTCTCTTCCCATTTGTAACTGAATGAGTAAAACCAATAGTCAACGTAAGCAGCACAGCTGTCCACATGCACTGTTTGCTTTGCTGTTCCTTTAGGGTTTTGGGGTTTTTTTTTTCCCTAACTCCAGAGAGGGTTAGGTTGGAATATTACGCCACTTCAGAGTTGAAATATAAAGAAATGTATGAAAATGATTTTTACTATAAATGCCTCCAGTATTCACAGTGGACATTTTCCATTTCTTTTCTATGTCTTATATTCTCTTTTGGACTGATTAGGTAGAGCTGTGGACCTCCTTGCTTCTTCCATCTTCTTGCCAGAGGGACCCCAGTCTAAAAGGGAACAGGAACCAGCACCACAAATAACTGTCATTGCAAAACTCAGTTCTGAAAAATTTAGATTGCTGAAGCATATTACTTGGATCCTACCAGTCCTGGGCCTTTGTTAGGAAGGATGTTTTCCAACTTGCACTCCTGCCACTATCAGTGTATGCAAAGTGTTTAATGCCTTGCAGGCACATATGGTGCTTCACAGGAACAGTGTGACTGTAGCACCTATAAAACCTTCTAAAAAGTTGTTCTAAGTGGCTCCTTAGGCCAAGCTAATGGTACTCATGTGGGAGTCCTCGACCCTTCCTTTCCCTACCTCTATCAGGAGGTCCTTTATGACCTCCTCCCAACCACATTTATTCAAATAGAATACGATAGCCTATTCCAGTTGAAAGGGACCTATAATCATCATCTAGTCCAACTGCCTGAGTTGCTCTCCTGAAGTCCAGTGTAGCAACTCTGCTGTCCTTTTTTCTCATCACACTGAAAATTTTAAACTGAACCATCACTGTGGCCAAGACAGCCACCTATCATCACATCCTCAATTAGTCCTTCTGTATTCATAAATACCAAGTCTAGGAGCACATCTTTCCTAGCTGGCTCACTGAATACCTCTGACAAGAAGTTATCTCCTATAAACTTCAACTTCTAATACTTGTTCATCATAGCAGTATGATATTTCCAGTTGCTGTCTGGGAAGTTGAAATCTTCCATAAGGACAAGGGCTACCAATTCAGAAGTTTCTCCTAATTGCCTATAGAATAACTCATCAGTGCTTTCATTCTGGCTGGGCGATCAGTAGTAGACACTCACTACAACATTTCCTTTGTTTACCATCCCCCTAATCCTCACACAGATGCTCTCCACTACATCATTACTAGCTTTAAAGACTGTGCAATCAAACCTCTTCCTAACATACAGTATAACACCTCCTCCTCACTTGTCCTGCCTGTTCCTCCTGAGCAGCCTATAACCGTCCATCCCAGCACTCCAATGATAGGACTCATTCCACCAAGTCTCACTAACACCAATGATATAGTTCTGAGAGCTGACAGATGCTTCCAGATCATCCTTCTTGTTCCACAAATGCACTTCTGAAAACTCATGCTATGCCAGTATTACTGCTTTTTTTCCATCTTTTTGACTGAGGAATAAGTATTTTAGGGAGTCACCTCTTCAAACTTTTTGTGAGGATAAACAAAGCTGACATGGACAGTATAATTATTTTGGAAAAAGTGAGTGATTGCTATCAATCTATCCTTTGGTCTATAAACAATTAGAGTAGTGAATGAAGCTGCTGAATCTGCTAATCGTATGCCAAGTATTCAGGTTTTCTCTTCTTTTTTTTCTGTGGGTTTTTTTCCACTGTTTTTTTCCCCCAATTGTTACTGGAAATCAATCAGGTTTTTCCACTAAAAATTGAGAATATTCCCTGAAATGCCCTGAGCTACTATGCAGAAGTTTCTTGCTATAGAGAAAGAAGAGAAATGCCAAGCTGAGTAAAGAAGCTTATTTTGTTCAGACAAGAAACAAAGTGTACTTTTTCTTCCCCTAAACAATGCATTTTTAAGAGCAGGAGGGAGGATTCTTAAATCAATAACCATTAAGAAGCACAAAGCTGCTGAAAGAATATATCTTCGGAGAAAGAAATTATCAGGCTTGACACAGAAATTACTGGATGAAATTCTATTAATGCAAAAGGGGTCCAAATTAGATGACCCTAACAGGCTTTTGTGGCATTGCAGTCTGAGAAACTATGAAACATGAGGATAAAATAAATATTGTTCATCCCTGTCACAGCTTTTACAGAATGCTTCCCCAGTGACACAAAACTTCACTAATTTGCTTACTGCATTGAATTTATTTTTTTTTCTACATATAGTTTATTAGAGTAAGTTTTTCATATTGTCAAAATCATGTTTTTGATGACTTAAATTCCAAGTCCTTCTCTTCTTTTCAAAGTGAAATACAGAAGAGAGTAAACATACCTGCCACACCAACTGACAGCATTGTCAAGAGCATGGGACAAAGACGACATAGGGGCAGGAAAGGTAAATAATTTCTACTGGGGGGAAAAGATGCTCAATAGACATTAGAGTAACCACCAGAGCCCAGAAGCTTCCTCAAAGGCAAAGAAGAGCCACAATCCTATTTTTCTGCAAAAGATCGAGGGACCGTCCCTTGCTATCCCTCCATGGTCAGGTAACACTCCCCTTCCTACTTGATGGGTGGGCTCTAGAGCTGCTACAAGAAAATAGGCTATGACACCCTACGGCCTGGCCTGTAGAAGACAAAATGTAAATGGCCTGTGTTGTGGCCATACACAGTTCATTCTTCCCCCTGTTCCCACCCTAGTGTGTTAATGCGCACTTTCCCTAGAGTAAGCAAATTCCTGCAGATCTGCCCCAGAAAAGGCCATTTCATTTTCTACTGACAATCCCTGGAAGACGCACAAGCACTCCGTGTTCAGAGGAGTTATGTTTTCCAGGAAACTATCTCTGTGCTGTGCTTCTGCAGAGCTGACCAAGCATCAGAAGACATATAAATGTACACAGCTATCAATTTTACTTCTATAGGTGTGTCTGCATCTTAAGGTTAAAAGCAGTATGATATAAGTCATAAATTCCATAAAGGATATCTAAATACGTGTAATCCCTCTGTAACATGATGACACAGAAGATATTACTGTGCTCAGGGTCTAAGAATATAATGCTTCTCCTCACTCTTCACTGGTAATACATAAAAACCTTTAGAATTGGAAATACTCCCACTTCTTTTTTTTTTTTTATTTTTCCTTCTTATTTTAGCCAATGGATTACCTGCAAAACAAAAATCATGTATTGGTCATTTGGAAAGGAGGAGTGCATAGTTCTTGGACATACATTTTCATGCCATAAATTGCATTCCATAGCAAAATGAAGCTGAGATTTCCTCACAGATAAGAGCATGGTGATGTGATTGTATTCATCACAGATAGGGGCTGGTTCAAGATCTTGCAAGCATAATTTTTAGTGTAAAATCGACTATTTAAATTTCATTAGGCTTAAAATTAACACAATTTATTTCCAAACAGTATTAATCATAATTACTAGAGTTCAGCTTCTGATTACTCTGGGAGTATATATTCATTACCCATTGGCAACCTAAACAGAAACTTAACATACTCACCACTCTATGTTGCCAATTGACAAAAATATTACTGAAACAAAATAAAAATTAAGTTGCAGCTTCAAATGTTAAAAACAACATAGTCAATATTTCAACCACGGTTGAAAAACCTGATTGATTACATAAAGGTATCTTATCAGAGTGGAAAGTAGAGGTATGGGGAGATGAACAGCATCCAATCCCTCTGTGGAGTAACTTCAATAAACTTCACTGTAGTTTTGCCACTGCCAGGATTAGCCCACAAACTTTGAATTAAAGTATGAACCATGCTCTGACAATATTACTACAATTTTTTCATTATTTTAATCCTTGATGAGAGAAAGAAACTGCAGAGAATCCAGGAGCACAAAAATAATTGTTACATTGTTACATAATTCTCCAATTATGGCTTATGGGGACTGCTTCTCAGCCGTCTTTTTGCTCTTATGAAGGTTTTATAACAAGGCTTTTGAATAAAACAAGTGTTTCCAATAGCACCAGCAATATAATGACATACTTTCGCAAAGGAGGAATTTTCTTTTTTTTTTTTAATTCATGTTTCAATTTATGGAGACTCAGCCTTCGATTTGTTCAGATAGCTTAATCCTCACTTATGTTCTTAGTTTAAGTGGATACAAAGAAAAAACCCTCCTAGGACTGGGTTTTTTTCTATTTCCACTCCTCTCTTATAGTATTGTTTGAAAGAGGACATACTTTAAAAGGAATGAAGTTTAAAGAGGCAAGAAATGCAGATCCTCTTGTATACTCTGCTCAACCTGAACTACTCTCATAGGGGTGCAGACTGAGCAAAAATATCTTCTTTGCATCTCTATGTAGCCTGAGACAGTTGACCCTGAACCCAGCCACAATGGGTCAAATGTCAGCTGACCACTTGGTCAGGTCAGCAGGAAGGGATCGTTAATGGTTTCAACACTCATTTGCCTTACATAGTTTCCATTTGCTTGACTCCTTTGGAAAATCAGAAAAATTAGTAGGTCACATATTTTCCCAAGAAATGTTGCTGATACTCTGCCTGATTTTGTAGACTATGGTACATGAGGATTCTATACCCAAACATAGGTCATATAAAAACAGGAATCAAAATGTAGAACTGGCCAAGATCACATAACTGATTCATAAATCACAAGATTATTCATAGATCATAGGTTATATGATCTGATGTGATTTGAGCTTTCCCCAAAGAATTTTAACAGTAGACTCCTATATCAAGTCTATAATGTCTCCGTGAGCTATAGCCTACATCTGAGAAAAATATTCACTGTCAATTCAAAGATATCAGGCAATTGAAAAGACATCATATTCCAAGTTAAGTAGTTCTGTGGATTAATCACCCTCAATACTAAAACCACAAATCTTATTTGTCCATCTTATTTTCTAGCTATAGTATCCCATTATGGCTTTCCACAGCACTAAAGACCTATCTCCAAAAATGTCTTCCTTACATAAGTGTAAATCATAATTGGTTCACCTCTTCATACCCTCTTTGGAGAATCAAAATACATGAAGCTTCTTACATCTCTAAATTTATGGTATATTATAGACTTAAAACTTTTTTTGGTGAAAGATTTGTAATGAGGTCCCTAACATTTCTCTTGTTTTTCAGTATCCTTTTTGAAGATACTCTGGCCTGATTTATTATTATTCCAGCAAATATCTCCCCAACACTGAATAATGTGGAACAGCAGTTTTTCCATTCATACTTGATATTCCTTTCTTACACACCTAAACATCATGTTTGCCCTCTGTCCTTAGCATTTCCCACTGAGTTCCATATTCAGTGGCTAAATGTATCACAAACCCTAGCCTTTTTTCAGCCACACTGCATTTTAGGATATAACACTCGATTTTTCTTACCACAATTGGCCAAATTTTGCTAACATGAGTCATTCTGAATGAAACTGCCATCTAAAGAGGCACAACTCAAAGAGCCAGGTCTCAAAGACGACAAAAGTTCAACTGAGTTTCCCCCAAACACATCCAGAAAGTAGGTAGACTACCCGCTTGTCACCATCTAGGAGATCTGACCTGCTGACATGCAGGCTCAGTCAATTCCTAGGAAAGCAGGATACTGCAGGTTTATGTCCTTTAGTGGAGCAAAACTTAAATGATTCTGCTTAGCACTTCATCCCATCATGCAGAAAAAATACTAAGAAAAAAAGTCATCCAACTTATGGCATACTTATCTTTATCTTAATGCAGCCCCGTGCAACACAACAGGTTTCTGTTTTTATCCTGATAGTTACTTTAAGTTCCAACAAAAACACATTTTTGTAACATGCCCCTTTGTAACCTGATAAGCTTTTCAGCTCTAGAAATCCTTCTGGTTAATAAGGGTCATCGGCAGGGACTAAAAAAGGACAAAGAGGGATTTTAATGCGAAATCAAACATACCAGTGAAAAGCAAGACACTTGAGAAGTCTGCCAATATTCATGCCATAGAAAATAACGGACCTACATTTAAAAATTATAGCCCTATTAAAGCACAGAGATATTGCACTAGAGGTGTTAAAATAACCAATTAAACATGCAGTTTTACTCCTGCAAAAATACAGAGCATTTCTGTGGAAAAAAATACCACTGACAAGAATTCACCATGACTGTTAGAAATCAAAATAAATAAATAGTTTTAATTGGAAAAAGAATATTTGAAACCACAGTGCACAGTTTTGTGGGCAAAGCAAATCTGTTAGCCAGTCCTTTAATAAGCCCACATTGTACTGGATTCGATTTAGCTTTTCTATGAACACAGACATAACCTGTTAATAATTTAACACACCCCTGGTGAAGCAGGAACGCTGTAAATAAAAGGTAAACTAATAAAACAAAAGCAGTGTTTTGGTTTTGCAACTAGATGGCAAATTAATGGAAAAGATTCTTACCACAGTACAAAATCTGAAAATGTTACACACATAGAAATCATGAGATCCAAAATTTAAGATTCAATGACAGGTATTTCTCATACTGCATAACACAAATAACAGGTTTTTCTTTTGTAATGGTTTCTATGTTGTGTGTGTTCCCAGTCCTGCTAAGCAACATAGCTGTGGGAATTTCACTTCAGAAAATTCTTCACTTCTTTTCACTACAATTTTTTCTCTATGTTTTTCTATAGACAGAAGCAATGCATGAGTGCTACATGTTCCAAGCACATGATCAAGGGACAGGAATGCGTGATCAAACCGGAGCTTTCATACACTCAGACGAAGGTATTGCATGTTAGTGGGACAAAATTTAATGTATTTATTTAAATGAAGAATGAGCAATACTCAAAATTACATCAGGGATGGAAAAGCACTTTGCATTAGTTAATCTACTTCAGTATGTTACAGGTTTTACTTGCTGATTATTCCAAGCTTTGCACTGAGTGACAGAGTGACAGAGGCTACAGAGCACCAGGCCATGCAGATGTGAACAACCAGCTGCTGGGATCACTCACTGCTCTCTTAAATTTCACCATCTGAGCATGCTCCTAGGGCTAACTTGGACCGCAACAATGGCAATCTGTACTAAATAAATTTGCTACATTATCAAGAGCAGAATAGCTGTGTTAGGCTGACACCAGCTAGTGAGGGTCAAATGGCATACACAGTGTGTGGTTATGTCCGCTGAGGCTGACTGAGCCATGAGCAGCTCCACATACCTTCCCTTACAAAGGCTCCTAGAGGTGGTCCCTGCAGGCAACAGGACATCAAACCTGCTTTCTCCTGATTCAATCAGGGCACGGAGCCCCACCCATGTCAACCCAAGTCTAGCCACTGGCTGGTTCCTTTCCTGGAGGTGGGACAGCCTCCCTGGGCTCCATCGGTACCCAGCATTCAGTGTCCAGACAGCCCAGGCACCTTCTGCACCTGAAGTTCCTCCCAAATTATTTCCTTTGACCTTCCATCCCACTCTTCTCTGGCTGGAAGCAGCTCACAGGCTCAGGGAGGTCCCAGCTGCCAGCACATTTCTAGCTACATTTGTCACACTCCTGCAGCACTGTGGGTCTGCAGACAGACACCTTTTGAACAGCCCTGGAGGCCAGCACTCTTCCAGCTAGAAGGAAGGCAGTCTGAGCAGCAAAGAGAGCCTCTATGGGATAATTCCCCTATTTGTCAAGCTCTCGTTACCTTCCTTCCATAAATCTTTCCAGTTTCCTTTTCACACATATGTGGCTCCCTGCCTCCACTGTTAAACTTCCACAGAAGGCAAAACTTTGAGTTAACTTATATTCTACCACTTGAGAAAAGCAAAGATTTGGTTACTAAATAGAGCTCCATAATCCGTAACCATGTAATTGTATGTTACACCAGTGACTTGGTTAACAACAGAACTCAGGCAGAGGCACCAAGTTGACATGGAGATAGGAGCTGCTGCTGCTGGAAAATGGGGGTAAAAATGATTTTGAGGCGGGAAGGGGGAGGGAGGAGAGAGGAGTGGCACTGAGTCCTGGAAAAGCAGTAATGGAGAGATACTGGGAAAGTGAAGAGTGAAGGCAGACTGCTCAAGGAAGCTTTGTGGCAATGCTGCAGTGGGAATCCTGGCAGAGCGTGCTGGAGTAGGTGTCTGATGCCAAGGCACCCAGAGAGATCTCAGTAGGGAAGGAAACACAAGGACTGGAGCATTATAATAGTAGTTTATTCCCCCGAAAAAGTCTCACCTACACTAGGAGGGAATCTGGGAAGTCAAAAAAAGTCACTCAAGTGTGTCATGCCCTTTTCACGGGATACACATCTCTAACAGATCTGGAAGAGTTTTAGAGAACTAGTAGTGCAGGAGCACATTACAGGAGAAAGGCAGATGAACTCTGGTGAGGAACCAGACCAGAGGCAGAAATAAGCTTGAGAGCTGCTGCCTCCTGACCTGTCCAGTCCTGGAGCACCCATGCAGGGCTGTGACGTGTTCATTTATACCAGGATGCAGGTGCTGTGGGAAGATAGTGGGCCCAGATGTGAAGACCCAGCAGGAAAGGTAGGATTTGCTTGCAGTGTTGTAAGCCTTACCAGGCATTTGGAGCTTTGCTACAGGGTTGCAGATTTTGTGTTTCCCGTATGGTGATGAGCTCGCACAAGCACCAGTGAAGGCATTGGAATATGTCTGCTTTTCTTATTTTCTTTTTACTGTCTGTCCCTTCTCATTAGACATGAGAGGATCCCATTTCCAGCTTAGGATGCATGAGTTAGAACAAGGACAGAAAGATAAGAGAATTGTGCAAAGCCTCATCCCCCTGTTTTTTTTACCCTTGTCATCTATCAAGAGACTGACTGCTTCTCTTACTTTTCCTTTTTTTTTCCTTCAGCATATTTGTAAATGTTATTTACTTATTGTCACTAGCTCCTTTGGGCTGTCTACTTCAATTTTATATCACAAATTGTGACCAGCAGCATTTTGTTGCTGCTGCTTTCTTTATTAATTTGTATCTTACTTCTCCGACAACAATAAACAGTCCCATAATTTTTGCTTCATTTTGGACCAAAATCTCACAGGAATATTGATAGTATTCCAACCCTTGCAGGGCTAGGAAGGTACTGTGGGCATTGCTACTGCATACCCACACTTCTGATTCAAATCCTGGTCCCTTTCACATGGAAGAAAAAATTATGCAAGAGTATCATTATCAGCACTATCACATTTCTCTTTGCATCAATAAGTATCAGCAGCAGCACATTCCTAAAAGATACTTTAATTTTGCTACCATTTAGAGTCTCCATAGTTCCAGGATGTCATATAGACCTAAAAATAATGCTTTACCTTTAAAGCACTTCAGACAGAAATGTTTTTCTGAGTCTTGAGCAGTTCAGAAAATCTTTCTTGAGCCAATTTTATATACAGAGTTCATGCCACCAGAATTATTATTCTACTCATGTGACTGGCCTCAACAAGTTTTTCTAGAGTCAACGTCTGTGTTTTTTGTGCCACTGAATTGGCTATCTTGTATCTGTGAATATTGTAATGGGATTAGAGGCTTTACTCTTTCCCTATTTAATACTCTGTTTCTGACATTTTTCATTTTAAATTTTCTTAATTTAGACCATCACATTATCTACAACCAACCTATAAACCTGAATGTGATGGTCGGATTATTAAAAATTATTGAAATAATCTTCTATTTCCATGCTTGATCTTCTCAAAATACCCATGTCTCACCACAAATAAAATTTGTAGGAACAATTCTTAGTTCTGTCTTTGTGCAGTAATGTTAGTAAAAGCAATAAAAAAGTATTTTTTCTGCCACAAAAAAACTTGTTTGTGTGTGCAGAACAGGTATTTAACTTTATTATGGGATGTTTATTCATGTTTCTTACTAGGAATGATGAAGAAGTTATATTCTATGAAAGGAAGTTCTCCAGACACATTTGGCTACAGGGATCCCCAGAAGGCATACAGTATTGCAGCAGCTCTGGGTTTTTATTCTTTTTCACTAGCATGAATTGAAACTACAGCCTCTACAATACAATATACTACATTAAAATGTAAAACAGATATAACTGAGGGGAATAAGGGGAAGGAAGAAAGGCCAGAAATCTGTGATATTAACCCAAAAGAATTAACTTGTTTTCAAATGTGTTTAATTCCCATAGGCTTGAGTTACCATCTTTTAAAGCACCGCTCTTTCTCTTAAAGGTATTAGTCAGGGTACAAGAGCTGTGAGATAAAAATAAGATTGAATAAATGTGCCTGCAGCTCAGATCAACATCCGTTAAGCAAGAATCTGCCTGTCATCGTGTCTGCTTTGTATGCCATCGTTGTTGATCCCTGAGTGCAAGGATTCGTGGCATTATCACAGCTTCCTTCTCTAGACCTAAATGCTGGCTTCACCATCATTTGTTTTTTTATTATTATATAGTAGGAAAATTGAATGACTTACACTGCCCACACGCACTGGCTGATGCATTTGTACACAGCAGTTAGAGCCAAGGGTTGTCTAAATGATACGCAGAGTGATGATTTGAAAATTCACGTTAAAAGGAGATCCCCTCCCCATTTCTAAATTACTGTTCTTCCTAATTGCAAATGTATATGAGGCATCAACACTAGGAAACAAGCTTTTTTGCTATACCAGGACTGACCTTTCAAATAAGGACATTTCTTACCCGTCATATCATCAATTTAAAGAGAAATAAATCCCTCTCCGCAGGATTTGTTGCTCTAGAAATATATAGCAAAAACATCATTAAAAGGCTATTAATGACTATTAATTCTTAAAGGTTTTAGAGTAATTTCTGTAAAATGCTATTACATTTTTATTGAACTTGTTCAGGTTTTTTAATAGATTTTTAAACCTAGAAGGGCCTACTGGATCATTTAATCTGATCTCCTGCATTGCTCATAAAATAGCATCCAGTTAGTCCTGTCTTGAGCCCATTGCATTTGTTTGAGTCACACACATCTTTCAGTTTCAGTTTATTCATTCTGAGGGATCCCTGGGTAGAATTGCCTTTCAAAAATATGAATGGAAGTCACATTTGAGCTGGAAAGAAAGGAATCCTGGTGCTGCTCTCCCAAAGGAAAAAAAAAAAAAGACAGAAATTATGAGAAATACAATTGTTGCAAAGCACTGCAAAACATGGAAATATTGATTACTGAGATTCCTCTTAATAAGTAAAGCTATAAATCGTCATCTATTGTCCCCTAACCCTTAACAGTCTGTCCCATCACCTGAACTAATTATAGTGACCTAATTAGGTCACAATTTTTGAAACTACCAGGTCTCAAGACCTCTTGTATGTTTGAGGTATCTACTTTGGTATGAAACAAATTACATCCCAGAAGTGCCTAGTTTTCTTCATTAATTAATGAAGTAAGGCGATTAGCTCAGCTGCAGACAGCTGTGTTTGGGCAGATGAGTTTTATTCACAATGACTTGGTATTTAGCTGTCAAAAGGAACAAAAATTAGAAGACCATTATGTAGCGTTTCTTTGCTTCACATAAAGCTCAGGGGATCTTCAATATGGCAAGTATGAGATCCTGGAATAAGCTGTAAATGTAACCTATTAAAGGGTCTGAGAGGTATTGCTGTCCTGCCTAGAAGAGAAAGTCATCATGAGGAACAGGTAAAAATAGTTGCTTATTTCAGGGTTAGAAGCACCTAACAAGTACTAATGTTGTTCAACTGACTGCTTAAAAACCAGAGTTCTGCAGGAAATAATTCTCTCTCAAGACTTTGTTAGCATCTATTTGCAGCCATGAAATGGTGGGGTCAGACTATATGTGCCAAGACAATAATCCAGAAATGACACACTGCGCAGTGCAGCCTTCATTATCCCCCACTCTTGCTCAAATCACAGATGCACGTGAGTGATGGCTGAGCCCACTGACAGTATCCCCAAACTGCTAACGAGCCACACACCACTGTAAAGTAGAAAAGATGCCATAAGTGGCCGTATCTCTGCTATTGATAAGGAAAGAGCTAGGGAATAGCTGAGGGCAAATATACTGGCCTCTCACCCCCACAAGCCAAAAATAGCTTGTATTTGAAAAATTACTGGACAATCTGGAACCTGTGAGACACAGAGGATTATGTTGGAGGCTCTGCAGCAGACTTCGAAAAGTTTTTTGTCACTGTGCAATAAACCTTCTTTGACACTGTATGCTCACAGTATTTAGTTAAGGTTTGGATTTCTCATTCACACCAAGCTCCCAAGGAGCTGTATCCATCGATAATGCTTTCTTTTATCTCTGATTGGTTAAAAGACTCCATACTAAGCAAGTCCATCTTAGTTATATATGCCATCATCAAATCCCATCTGGATTGTACCAGTACATTTTATTTGAACATTAAGTAATCAGACCTTCAGAGACACCTACTAGCTGATTACAGTGAACAAATTACATTACTTTCTCCACTGACTCTGCAAAATATTGAATTATGCTCCAGATTGCAGTGTTTATATTCAAAGTACTCCCGGGACCTCACAAAGTTCTGTCACAATGTAGCCTTACAGGGTAAGAAGCAAAGTTGTTTGCCTGAGAAATAACTGCTTCGTGGTCTAGTTTGCAGCTCCTGAATCCCACCAAACATCCCACCACTTCCTCCAAAGTGTACTTTATAGTTATGTAAAAAAATAAAGATTCTACAAAAAACAGAGCCCATGCACATTCAGCCCTTTTCCCCAGGGGTGAACTGGGAGAACAAATGTTATTTATGGCAGTAAATACTTTAGGATTTTCATGGCAGTAAAACTACTACTACAATGAACATGTTCTAGATGTTGCCATGTCTGATAAAAGGTGTCATCTTCAGATGGATTAATAATCATAGAAATGACAATAATTCATCTTCCTCTGTTAGATATTATTCAGCTATTCTTTTCCTGACTTTTATTGCTGTTAGAGCTATAGAATGGACCAGAGAAGGTATAGGCAAATAATCTCTTTCATCAATAATGAAGAGGCAAAAGGCAATATATACCATGACTAACTTGTTCTATCAGAAGACATAATTCCTCAGGCTGACACACAAAGGACAGATTTTCCCCAGTTTACCTCTGCTTATGAAGGACTCACTCCTCCCCTTTCTCGACCAGACCACTCCCAAGGTTTATTACTAACTGAAAGATTAGATCTGTAATAATATTATTTTCCTACAAGGTAGTGCCCACCAGGAATAACAGATTAAATAGTGTTCAAGCTTAGACAACTGTTAACACACTTAACAAGAATTCTTTCCTGCCAGGTTTAATGATTCTGTCCGAGTGTTTACAGAGCCTGTTTCACAAAACTGCTGAGTTGCTTTGCAAACCTTTCGTATATAAGAAACTGGGGAAAGGGGGGAAGAGAGAGAGAGAAAGAGGGAGAAATAATTTTCCACATACAGAACAATGAATAAAGATGTAAAGAATTTTCTATCTGTATGTGACTGGTACTAGTTGTGCACAGGGATTTTTGGGAGATGTCAGGAATTCGAAGGATCATCTCCCCCAAAACAGATTCTATGCTTTCCTCTTAGTTTTTGGCCACCTTTAGGAGAGTGGTAGCTTGAAAGGCTGGATTTCAAATTGTCAAGTGATGAGGGTCAAGGCAGAGTGACTCTCCAGTGGGGAGAGCTCTGAGAGGTGGACCTGACAGCCCTCAGAACACAACAGCCATCAACAGCACTTCCCAAAGAGCCAAAGCAGTGGAACAGCAAGCACTGTTCCTGAAACCAAATTCATCAATGTCAGTGTCGTCCTTGCTAGCTCAGATGCACAGCTTTCAGCTGGCATATTTATTATTAATTATTATTAAATTTATTTATTTAAGTGTGCTTTGCATAGATAGACACATTGTCAGTCACCAAGGACTTAATATCTAAATTAGTTAGGACAAACAAACACAAGATGAAACAACACTGTAGCAAAGAGAGTGTGAGGGGATTACTAATGAAGAGAGACAGAGAGAAGTAATTGTTTGAAGTAGTGAGTTAGTTAAGTGAATCTTTAAAGAAGAATCCATGATTTTAAAATCAGTGATTATGACCATTACAGAAGTCTAGGACAACCATTTTATATGATGCAAAAAGCAGGCTGCAATGTCAAAATGGCCAGTAACTGAAATATTTCAACCTAGGTCTTGAACCCACCTCACAGGTGGAATTCAATTCCAAGTCTATTCACTGCTTTCTCTGACTATTTTGCTTCCCGATGAATAGTAAAAAAAAAATCAGAAAATGAGGACAAAGAGGTTTTCCTGATACAGGAGAAGAAGGGGTGCAAATTGTAAAAAGAAGAAGAAAGGAGGAGGCAAGGGAATAAACAGAGCAAGAAGAGGATGGCCCAAATGGGCCATTTAGAGGGAATGAGAGTATGCCCACTCAGGTGAGAAACATGCAGGGTGATCATAGGGTAATTAGCCTTACAGGATTTTAGTGCCTATTAAAAGGGCTGGAGGTAGAAAGACAGTTGCAGAATAAATACTATATGTTTAGAGTAACTGAGAAGGATAATAGCTGTATCAACAAAGCACCACTAGATAAAATGACCATGAATGAGTGAGGCATGAAGGCCAAATGGGATCTAAAATGTCTTTGGCTCCTTAATAAAGAGAGGCTTTTATCTGAGGTCTTTTCCATTTCCAGATAGAACGGACCAGCAATTTCTATCATTTATTAGATAAACCAGAATCCATTCTTCAGTGGGTGACTAGAATATATGTTTCAATTCTTCCCAAAAAATGATAAAAGCAGTAGAAGACGAAAGTACGAGGAAAGTACAAGGAAAGTACAAGCTTTGAAGGTCAGCTACTTCACCCTGAAGCATGATGTAGACCTGGCAAAAGCAACTAACAAAGAAATTACAGGAGAATAAGAGACTTTCCAAAGGTCATTTTATTGGATCTATTCCCTCTTAAATACATTCTTAAAAGATTTCTTTTAATCTTGACCCTGCTGTCCCTGTTGGTGGCCATCTCAAATTGTTGACCCTTCATATTCTTTCCAATACCAAAGCTGTGCTTTAGTAAAGGTTCCCTAAAGCCCAAAATGGCTCATAAAACACTGGGGTTTCTGGTTGCTTTACATCAGAGTCTGCAGATGTTTCAGAGTGCATGTGAGCTGAGTCTGGCCTGTGCAGGTGTGACTCCAGCTTAATAGGTTTTCTTAGGCTTCAGAAAAGGAGCATTTAGGAACAGAAACCAAAGCTGGAAGCCACAGTGCAAATATTTTCAATGTCTACTACTCTTTGTGTGATATTCCTCTGCTTTCAGAAGTAGGATTCTTAAAATCATCTTGTATGGCTTTGATTCAATCTCTGAAGTGCATTTTTATAACAAAGAAATACTGTTACTGGGATCTAGTGTCATAGGAAACATCATTCTCAGTTTATAGGGCACACTCCCTTTCCTGCTTGTAGCTATGTAGCTCACTTTTCCCCATGCAAAGATGACCTGTGGCACCAACAACAAATTCTGACATAGAAAAATTATGTCAGAGAAGCATTTAATCTCTTTTCACCTGTTCTTTATGAACTCTAAGCCCTGGAAACAAGAACCATCCCCATATTATTAAGTATCCCTACCAGCAATCCTATCTATGTACTACTGGCAAACCACTTCAGTGTGATTCCTTCGAGCATATTTCTCCCATCCTGCAGTCTCAAGAGCCTGCCTAAGACACATGCTTATTCTTGTTAGATCTCATTCAAGCACATTTGAGACATTGCTCCAAGATCCAGAACGCTTTTCCCAGGACATTGGATATATTTTTTTGTTATGTAGAATTAATATTATTATTATTGCCATCAAGAAAAAAATGGAAATCTAAAAAAAGCCCACAGAAAGTGTTATTTTAAGCATGCACATTTGAAGGAAAGTCCCAGGATTCAGGGGACTTCTTTGTGATGAGGGAAAATAGTAGGAAGAAATAAGCCTTTATCAACAATAATAGATGGATATTGTTCAAAAGCAGAGCCAAAAGCTGAAGATGCTGATAGATCATTTTCTAGGTAGGGTGTACAGATATTTAATAGACCATAACTTTATGCTTTGAGAAGATATAATTACAGAGAAGTTTTTTGCTTGGGATCTCATGTCTAAAGAAAGGGTTCCCATTTGTAGAGCGTACAGAATGTCTGAGCAAAGTGTCTTATCTAACTCTTCCTATCCTGCCCTCAGGTTACCTCTGGCACAACAATATAACCACAATACTGGCAACAGACCCCACAGATCTGCTTTGCAAGCACTACTTGCCAGGATACTGATGTCCCTTCAGTTCTTGTTTTAGCCCCTATCTGCTGTTCCCATGCCTCCCACATCCTCACCTCAGTGTTGGGAAGTCATATGTTCCTAAAAAGAGAAATATCTTTTCACCCCAGCAGGACCAATCCTCTGACCTAGAGGCCATGAAGGGCAAGCTGTGGACACTGGCAAACAAGGCCTGCTTGTGGACTCAAGGCATTCATTCTGCCTACAGGATTGCATTGTGCCACATGGTTTCACCCCCTTAATCTGGGACTCACTTGGGGTCTCTATCACTACGTTGTAGTCCCTGCCTACCATAAAGCACAAGAACCTCAAGTGGGAAGCTGTTTGAAGGGAAGGTTCGAAAGGTAATAGTCACACTCAGCTCTTCAATGTATTTATTCCGTTCATGAAGAATATATAGAAAATCTATAGAAAACTAAATAACTTACTTTTTCTAAAAGCTATTAGATATTACTAAAAAAGGCATAGACCACTGGTTTTGAATATTTTTTTTTTAATAACAGTTACATGTAAGCCTCCACACACATTAAAAAACTTTTTAGTTTATATACTGGAGCCCATTTTGATGTTTCCTACTGCTTTTAACTATAGATTGTGCATGACACTTGATAGCTTGTACGACCAGCATCTGTGGGGTAACTGCTTTATCAAGCTGTCCATGGTATATCCACGTACATGGGTTGAATAGAAACAGCCAAACAGAGAAACATAATGGATGAAAAGGCTAGGTCAAAAATAGAAGTTCATGTTTCTAAAATTGAGTAAACCTGAGTCCGTCCTTAGCTTTGAGCATAAGAATGACTCAGTGGGTTCCAGTGGCTACATTGATACTGGTGAAACGGACCAGGGCCTGTGCTGCAGTCTTGAGATCAATAATCCCTGCACAGTGCATATCAATATAGCTTAACTCTCTTCCATGTAAAGTACAGGCTATGGCCAAACCCTGATAAACTCTGTCTGGAGGAGTCCCCAGCCCTGCCAAAGACTATGTTGACCATTTAACAGCATTCAGACCCCCAGACTAGGGCTCAGGCTTCTCCCCTAGCCTTATTCTATTTTCTAATATAAGCTATAAACTACAGTAGTATAGTAGTATAGTCATGACCACAGAAATGATGCAAGTGTCAAATGTGATGGTGGGTCAGCAAACACAGATGTTCACAATAGATCTTATAGACCTCTGCAAGCAACTGGAAGAACCCTATGTACTGCAACAGAGATTGATTAAAACGATTAATCATGTTTTGCTTCTGTACTTGATAGCGGTTAGGTCTGTTTTCAGAGGGAAAAAAAACCTGCATGCTTCTAAATATTTAATGTTTTTTATTTATTTTCTCTTCTGTAATTAATTGTAGGTGCCTCTTTACTTACATGTAACTAAAGGGGAAAAAAGAAGAGATGAATTTCCAGATAAACTTACAAGAGCTATTGTTGCATTTTGAAAGACAAGGGAGTCTGAAATAGACTGATTAGATTTTAAAAAATGCAATAAAAGGTGAAAAAGTCCAAACAACAATAATGGAGATTTTCTGACAATCACAACTTGCAGTAAAATCTATTTTTAATGAAGTGAAAAGTTAGTAAAAAAAGGACCCAAAAATAGAGTCTTAAGAGTATTCTGCTAAGAAATTTAATTCTAACACTGAAACTCTCTTCTCTACAGACAAAAATCTGTCCTTAAAACATGTGCAGCAGAAGAGAGTACAGATATAAATCAACCATAGCCAAAATAAGAGTCCTATAGTCAGTACAACAGTACCACCTGGTGGGGAAATAAAAATGGCTTCAGTATTGACTTCTTCCACTGCACAGTTGCAGGAGATACCCATCATATAAACATAAAATTGTAACTAAGACAAATGAAACAGACTCAGACATCAGCAATGTATGTGATGCATGATTTCTCTCAGTGTCAAATTACTTTTTTTGAAGAATCTATGTTCCAGATAAAATCTTTCAGAAGTCTACTGTAAAAGCTTCCTGAAAGAAAAATGTCTCCTTTTACATTTGCTTGCATTCCTTACTTGACTTCCATTTGCCGCAAATTTAGTTCTCTAGTTACACTGAATCAGGAGAACAATTGCATAAGGCATGTCAAATTCCACCCCCACAAAATGTTTCATAAAGTTAAAGGCTTTGACACAAACAAACTAATGCCAGGATCTTTGAAATTACTTTTATTGTTTTTATTGTTTTTTTAACTGATGTAGATATTAGAGACAGTAATATTCCTGAGCACATCTGAAGAAATAAGGTTATTAAATCCTCAGATGCCCAAAGGGAATTATCACCTGCTTTTCTCCATTTCTTTCACATAGTGAAAGAAATTCGTATGATTAAGTAATTACTGGTTGTCAGAAAAAATAGTTGCCCAGCCATCGTACTTTAAGAGCTCTATTAAGTGCAATTTTCACACTTTCAAATATATCTTCTTATAAGCATCTCTGAATTTAATGTCCCCAATAAAGCAGAAGAACCAGTTCTTTCTTTCCCAGGTTGTTTGAGTGTTGGCCGACAGGTATGTAGGGGGGCAATATTCTTTTGGGGACTTTATTAGGTTGTTTTGGGGTTTTTTTCCAATACAAAACCAAAGATAAAACCTGCTAGTCTGGAGACTCATCCACCTGCAGGTATTCTACTGTGACTGACACCAGCTTTCACTGGGCTAGGGTAAGATCCCAATTGTGGGATTCCACTCACCTCACTTTAAATAACTAGAATTTAGGCAAGAAGTCCAGTTGCCCATACATACCTCTCTAGCATCATTTCAGATTCCCCAGGCTTCCTGACCCTTCAGTTCATAGCCTGCATCACATTTACCAGCAGAGGTCACAGAATCCTTGGGGCCTCCAAAGTCGCTAGATGGCTATGAATGGGAAGCTGAATCAAGCCCTAGGTGTCTAACTGAAGTTTGTCATATGGGCTCCATTTACATTCAGTAGAGAAAGAGATACCTTGAAAGAGTAATTCATCATGTCCTAACACATATGTCTATGACAGTTGGAAAGAAATACCCCCTGAAGGTGCCTGTCTCTCCCTGCTGATCAAAGAAGGCACTTTGAAACCAGCTAACTTTCAGGTGATAACATCCTGTTGAGATTAAACTGAAAGTTAATATATAACAGATTATAGCTCTTGCCCCTATTTTTGCATCCTGACAATACGATCTGAGTTGCGCATTGTACATATGATTTGTATAGTGTGATCTGAACTATAATGTATACATTATTCTAGGATACCAGTCAGCTCAGATGCCATCACTAGTGGCAGCAGTGAGTCCTGCCTTAATCAGCAGCAGTAGCAGCAACTGAGGTCTGATTGCCAGGGACTGTTCATATGCATGAACAGTGCCTCTGCACCCAGCTGCTCTTTTAGGATCCCATGCTCTCTTCCCAACATAGGCACTACCTCTCTTCTCCAAATCCACATTTCATTTGCCAGAAAGACATCAAAACCAATGCCTCCTTCTCAGCATGTTCTCTACCTCCACAAACTAACACTCTGAAGTCATGGTGTTCCCCACATTCCTTAAATTCAATCTCCACATCCCCAGCCTCCATCAGGGTAGATACCTTTCTAGAAGATGCTGCCACCACCCAGCACACTGACCCTAGAGTGCATGCTGTATCACTGGCCATATAAGCGCCTCAGTCTGGGAATTTCTCAGATAAAAAATGTGCAAGTCTCAAAGTTACCATTTCAGGCTCACTTTGAAGCTATGTTTGAAGTTTCCCCCCACAGTCATGAGATCTATGTCTTTAATTTTTTTTACAAAAGTTCATATTCCTTCGTCTTCATGAGTAGGGGCCAATGGACACACATTTACATTTCCAAGAGAGCACAGGCCTCCAAGTCTTATCAAGGTAAATGAATTAGACAATGAAATGCCTTTGAAAACTTGATCTATCTGACCACAGAAAGAAGATATATGGGCAATGGCCTCCTTTGCTTTTCAGCGCAGACTTTTCCGAAACGCAAGCTGCAGTGCACCATGTAATCATAGCAGTGGTGAAGGGCCTTTGCAGTTGCCTCTAGACTCCTCCATCACACAACAAGAGGCAGTACAAGCTTCTCGGCTTGACAAATTAGACTCTGATCTGAATTATTTGCACTGTGTCTTATTTTCAGCTTTTTATTGCTCAGCTTTAATGTTGTGGTTTAGGGTTTTTTGCAAGAAAACCAAACCAAATTCTGTGTTGGACTGACAAACAGGAGATGGAAGTGAAGTAAGTATCACTGTTACAAGCCCTTCTTATCTAATAGTTCAGTCACTGTGCAACAGACCACTTTTCAAAAGCTTCTGCCTGTGGGGATTCAAACATTCATCATACATTTATCTCCCAAAGATGTCATTAAATACCATTTTTAGGACAACATGAATCGATTGTTCTCCATCCTCATTTGTTCCGCTTTGCATGAAACCCTGAAAATTCAATCAAGGACTGGACTCCTTCCTTTGCTTCAATAAATGGTGGATCACATGCAGTGGAACAGTACCAAGTGGAACGACTAAGAGCACGTCCCATGTAAAACACTCAGCATCTCAGGCCAGATTCTCCACTAGAAGGCAACACATGTGGGTCAAAATTCTCTCAAATTTTAAAGAAATTGAGCCTTGTCACAGAGAGTAAATTTATTTATTACTGGGTATAAAAGAGAATAATGGTTTTGCATTCAGCAGCTTGACCTTCACTGAGAAGAAATTCTCACAAGGGTCATTAACATCTAACCTACTGGTCTGATACCAAGAGATAGAGATATTTATGCTCACTGAAGAATTATTGCTTCAATACTAGAACTTGCTGGGGTTAGGCCAAAAATTAACTTACGCCTTAACAAGTTACCTGGTTCAGCACTTCTATTACATTGATCTGTTGAAGCAATGGCTACAGTAATGGACTGAAGAAAAATGCCGTTATGAAACACTAGGTTACTGACAGTGGTCAAGTACCACCTGACTGGAAGTTTCTAGAGGAAATAAGAAAATTTCTGGTGCTTTATCACTTCCAGTTTTACTGGGACTTTTGCTCCTGTGTGATCTCATTCAATTGGGAGCATCATGCGTCTCACACTCCTGGTAAAACAGAAGACAATGTCTGTATTTCATTACCAAACAAGTGATACAATGATATAAACCACTTACTTCCTGCAGCTGTGATTGTATTTGCTTTATTCTTCCACTGTTAGGAATATGTTATCTTGATTACAGATGATTTTGACAGTTCATTTTTTAAGATATCTTCTAGAAAGAAATACCATCCTAATGACTCATGGCAAAGCATACTAACAAGCACTTCTTTAAAAGAACCGGATCTTTGTGATTTTTATTTTACATTACAGAACACTGACTTTCAGCATATATAACATGTGAATCACATATCAATTAGAAATATGATTATCTGGCAGCATTTTTGGATCCTCCATGTGCATTTATAGGCTGTTTGCCAAACACACATCCACAAGCAACCAGAAGGCAAAGCTACACATAGGGCATTCCTGTGCACCCAGCCAAGCTGGAGCTGCAGGTCCATGTTTCACAGTTGTGCCATTGGTTATTGCAAACCACACAAGAATCAGAGTGCCTTCTGTGGAGGTGTTTCTAGCCTGCTAGCATAGGAACATAGAACAGCCCAGGTTGGACGGAACCTTGAAAGATTGTCTGGTCCAACCTTGTGTGGGTAAGGGAGGCTAGATGAGATTATCTAGCACCCTGTCCAGTCATGTCTTGAAAACTTTCAGTGACAGGGACTTTGCCATGACACTAGGTACACTGTTCTAGTCAATGGTTATTCATGGTAAAAAATTTCTTTCTGGTATCAAGATGAAACCTCTCCTGGCACAATTAGTACTTTTTCTTCCCTGTGAGAAGAGAGACTCCATCCTCTCTGTAGACACCTTTTAAGTACTAGAATACTTGTGATGAGGTTCTCTTGGGCCTTCTCTAGGAAGAAAAGAAAAAACTGTGTAGTGAGTTGGCTTTTGGATTTTTTAGGCCTCCTTAGCAACGGGGGTCAGAAATCTAAAGAAGTATTCCATATAATCCTTTAACGTAACACAACATATAAATAAGGCGTAGATAAGAGACCTCGCGCTCTTCTCTCTTCCGGTGGCTGAAGGCGACAGGTCTCTCCACAGACAGTCTTTGCTTGTATGGGCCAAGGCCTGCCTGCTCTGACCTGCCATTATCTCCGGTCCCTCTGGGAGGCTTGGGGAGTTGGTTTGTGCTTCACACGGTTCTGCTGTCTCATTCAGGGAAGTATTTAATTCGAGGTTTTTTTTAATTTGTTTGTTTGCTAGCTCTCTATTAGCAGTGTATATTTGGAGGGTATTTGTTTTTAGGTTTTTTTATCCCTGTTTCCTCTCCCTTTTCCCTTTTTTCCCCTCAGGAGTTCCCTATTGTGTGTATAATATATTCAAATTATATATATAATTGTAAATATATGTAAATATATATTTTTTATATAATCCTGTTTTCAGGGTTTTTTTCCCTCACTTGACAGAGCGGGAGAGGGGAGGGGACAGCTTGGACTTGGCAAGAGAGCCAGGCCAAACTTACACACACACAAACTGCTTCAGACTTTCCTCAAAGGTCCTTTCCATCGGACTTAGAGCTCTATATATTCCTTGTTTCTGTCACTTCTAGCTGGTATGAAACCAGAAAGTAAGCACACAGAGCATCTATTCTTGTTTCTCATTTAAATAGCAGAATAGATCTTCTAAAAGAAAAATTTTGAAGACAAGTTCCTCATATACAGAAGCCTCAGTGTACATGCACTCAAGCTACGTTAGCCTTTATCATTATGTGATGATCATGAACAGTTTCCCCTCCTACTCCCAATCCACTGGTCCCATGCTGTGTGATATTCCACCCACTTGGGTGTCTTGCATAAAACATACAAGGTTGTCATCTCCCTTTCCTAATATTATTTCAAAATCATACCTGCAAGAATTCTCTTCACTTGCTCTGATTCATGAGTTAGAAGCTTTAAAATATGAAGGAGAATGATATTCCTTCTCCATGAAATAAAAAAATAAAAATCTCCCCTGCCTCCAAATTTCACTTTCTTCTTCAGAACAAGGCCTTATTCACATATTTCAATGTAATTTTTACTTAAGAACATACCAGTTCATATCAACGTATACTCAGCCAAAGAAATACCATTATAAGAATTCATTACACTATTTACACTTATTTGCATTTATTAGCACATTTGGTCAACATATGATTGGAAGAGACCTCCTTAGCCATCAAATACAGTACTCTGCTCTCACAGATAGTTATGACAAATAAATGATTTCATTAGTGAGGTACCACCCAGTGAAGCAACTTGCCCCAATTGCAAGGAGTCTTTACAGGTCTCTAATCTGCATGCATTAACAGGATTTTTGTGCAAAAAGAAGTTTCCTTTTACTTGAACATCACTTTCCAACAGTACTGTTTACTGTATCTTTCTCTTTCCAATCTGTTTAAACAGAGGTAACGTATATCCTCTCAATCTTTTGTTTCACAAGATTAAACATGCCAAGTTGTTTTATACTCCCTTCTGTGGTAAGCCCTCTCTTATCTTGACCATCCTTATAGCTGTTCTCTGCAACTAGTTAGGTCTCAATTCATTTTTCTTGGAAAGTAGATAACCAACACTGCAGAGTCTTTCAGATGAGGTCTGCACAAATTTGTATAGCTTTATTGGATATATCATACAGGATATAAAAGCTTGCACATTTTCTAGGTGCATTATCTACAAGATTCAGTCCTCCTAAAACGAGTTAAAATATGCAAGTTGTAATCTTCTTCATCTCTTCCTAAGAAGTCTCTTACAGGATAACAAGATGTTATGAGTTCTAAAATTAATTCATGAACTTAATATTTTAAATATTAACTGCTTTATTTCTCTTGTCTTTGGAGTCATCTAATTTTTTCCTTTTGATATTCTTATCCTTCTCTCCATTAACTATGCTGTCTAAACTTATGTCTTCAGAATCACTGTCACCTTCCTAATTCTCTTATCAACATCGTTAATGAAATTATTAAGAAGGTTCCTCTCAAAATTCAATCTTTTTTTAAAAAAAATCTATTAGTAACTTCATTCCAATACTTCCCTTTAGATAGTCCCCACTGTTTCCTGACTACTCCCCTACTCTCCTTACCCACTTTCAGTCCTTTTAATGATTCTTATCATGTCCAGCTTAATTAACGATTTCCCACAAGGCAATATATCATATACATTCAAGATAGAAAAGTTCTATCCATTCCCCTTGCCTAAAAATATCATCGAATTTATCAAAAACGATCTTTTGTTAATCTGAGATAATCTACCTTTGATTAAAAAGATGTGACATTTCATTCCATTTACCTCCCTGCTCTTTATTATTCTCTCCTTCACATTTTATTTTAAAGCCTACTTGAGACCAGACCAATGGACACTTAGATATCTAGATTAGTTTTCACACCTTTCTAAAATACCCTCACTACTTTTCAGTTACCTAGTAACATAAAAGTACTAGTAACATTTATGCCTTTCTCTAACACATCTATCAGCAATTTCACGTACCATATCTTTCAAACCTCCCAGTTCAAGACTGGCCAGTCTACTGCCATCTGTCTCCTTCTTCTGTATGCTAAATTTGGTACTATCTTTTTCCCACTGGCCACTTAGCCAAGCCCAGCTGCTCATAGCTGCAACAGAGGAAGTGTGTTTGTTTGGTTTCAGGACGGCATCTAGATAATCTCTCACCTTTACTTCACCCTTATGCACATTACATTTCTTTCCTAGCTCTCTTGGTGGTTTAGACCTCAAATTAGAAGGTAAAATAAGGTCCAGAAACAATTGTGACCATTTGAGTTTCTATAATACTCATGCAAGAGAACTTCTTTTTCCTTTTATGAAAGTGAATATG
The DNA here is from genome assembly GCF_003984885.1 of Neopelma chrysocephalum. NCBI lineage: Eukaryota > Metazoa > Chordata > Aves > Passeriformes > Pipridae > Neopelma > Neopelma chrysocephalum. Next base: position 5,151,365 of record NW_020897692.1, read on the forward strand.
ATTCCTTGCATACAGCTGTGTTTGGTATTTAGCAAGGCAGCTCATGCATTTATTTTGCAAGGCTTTTTTTGGTTTTGTTTTTTAATGTATGCATTTTATCACAAATTACAAGGCACAGCACAATTGAAGGAATTCATAGCTATTTAGAGGATTTTTTTTTTTTAGTTTTTTACATACTATGGGGAATCCTTTCCAGAAAGGGAAAGAAGCAATAAGAAAATATAAAGCTGGCTGGGGCTGCTATCTCATTGTACCTGGCAGAAGATGCCCCTGTGCTGCTTTGCAAGAATTTCCAAACCACTAATGCAAGACAGAATTGGAGAAATCATTGAGACTCACAGCAAAATCTGACACACAAAATATTGCAACCTACTCTTGGGAAGTTTTAATGTAAGAGCCAAAGGAGTTGCATGAGAAGAGTTGATTAGGCAATGAGTCTGCCATGCTGAGCAACAGAAATCTTTCAATATCATCAAGTGATTTGTCCTCATGAGATATTTTCATTGTACCTGCCTTGGAACAAGCAGTGGGCTCCTCTGGGGTCCCTCCCACCTGGGACCTGAATTTGTATGGCACGTGTTTCATGGTATGCTCCATATTGCTGGTCACCAGGGACCTACTCTGGCCTCACACTTGCAAGGCAATGCACAAGACAGTTCATTCACCAGTTCTTTCAGTCATCTGGGCTAATTCCTCTCCTTTAAATTTCTGCAGGTTTCCTATGAACAGCAGAAATGCATCCAGACACTTTCCCACGCACAGGTCAGTTAAGGCTGATGACTCGCAATCAGTTCTAAAAGGTGGTGTCAAGATCTTTAATCACACAGGGTTTGAAATGACATAACGAGATATTTACAGGACAATATTTTACAAGTCAAAAATAAAGTCAGCCTTGGCAGAAACATGAATTATTCCTGCATTTAAATCTAGAAGGTAACCTTTCTTCTTGTAGGTATTCCAGTTGTAGATACATCCAACACTTTTCATCACTGCTTTCTAGCATCAATCCTCCATCGTTTAAATTGAGACATTTTAATCAACTGAAAAAAACCTGCATATACTGAAAATACAACACAAGTTGAAATATTTTGAAAAAAGAAATCGGTTCGCTTTTTTCTAAATTAACTTAGTGAAAAATAATGCTGGTTCACTCCTCTTAAAAAAACTCCTACATCTGTCACATGGAGTAACTTTAAGGAAGCTGGACAAAGGGTAGCCAGGATAAAGTATCTGCACCTCTGTCTGTACTCGTGCCCAGATTCTAAGCTGTACAATTCTGTATATGTTGGATAAATTTTAGTTCAGATATGCAGATATTAGTCTCAGGTCTGTTAAACTGGTCAGGTAGACTTTGCTTATATTTTGCAACAGACCTATTGCTGCACCTTCTGGAAAAACATAGTTCATAAACCTGCTCTATGACAGGTTCTACAAACAGGTCCACAGCAGTTGTCTCAGGTTTGAGCATTTGTGCATACTCTGACCATGGTGTCCTGACATTTCCAATAATCTTTAAGTGGTCACCTTCCAGGCATTGGAACCTTTTCCCAATATTAGAGAAAGCCGACTGAGACGGACAATGTGGGCTTCCCATGTTCTAGGTTTTCCTTCTAAACACAAGAGCAGCTTTTTCCAAAATAAACACAGCAGATGCAGCTTTTCTTCTCTTTTTTTTC